>NW_026699059.1:0-105473 GCF_030435755.1 Ochotona princeps | reverse complement strand
TACTGCATGTTGGTGAAGGGCATATTGAAGAAGGATCACCCGAGTGGTTCTTGTGGGAGAACAACTCCATTTGGCTCACCAACGTCACACACCATCAGGCTTCCAAGCAGCTCTCAAGGAAACTCAGTTTTCAAACTCTATGCTTAGTGCCCTTTGAGTGCATTATCTAGGAATGAACCTGGTAGAGCATCCCACACAAACGAATGCTCCACATGCGGGTTTCACATGCCACCAACTCCACATTCTCAGGCAACTTGAGCGCCACAGCCGTTTTCAGATAGCCCTCAATGCAAAGGCTCTAGACGCAAATATTGGTGTGAGAGCTAATTCAATCAAGGAAACACTGCATGTTGGTGAAGGGCATATTGAAGAAGGATCAGCCGAGTGGTTCTTGTGGGAGAACAACTCCATTTGGCTCACTAACTTCACACACCATCAGGCTTCCAAGCAGCTCTCAAGGAAACTCAGTTTTCACACTCTATGCTTAGTGCCCTTTGAGTGCATTATGTAGGAATGAACCTGGTGAGCATCCCACACAAACAATGCTCCACATGCGGGTTTCACATGCCACCAACTCCACATTCTCAGGCAACTTCAGCGCCACAGCCGTTTTCAGATAGCCCTCAATGCAAAGGCTCTAGATGCAAATATTGGTGTGAGAGCTAATTCAATCAAGGAAACACTGCATGTTGGTGAAGGGCATATTGAAGAAGGATCAGCCGAGTGGTTCTTGTGGGAGAACAACTCCATTTGGCTCACTAACTTCACACACCATCAGGCTTCCAAGCAGCTCTCAAGGAAACTCAGTTTTCACACTCTATGCTTAGTGCCCTTTGAGTGCATAGGACTGAAATGAAGCTTGGTGAGCATCCCACACAAACGAATGCTCCACATGCGGGTTTCACATGCCACCAACTCCACATTCTCAGGCAACTTGAGCGCCACAGCCGTTTTCAGATAGCCCTCAATGCAAAGGCTCTAGACGCAAATATTGGTGTGAGAGCTAATTCAATCAAGGAAACACTGCATGTTGGTGAAGGGCATATTGAAGAAGGATCAGCCGAGTGGTTCTTGTGGGAGAACAACTCCATTTGGCTCACTAACTTCACACACCATCAGGCTTCAAGCAGCTCTCAAGGAAACTCAGTTTTCACACTCTATGCTTAGTGCCCTTTGAGTGCATTATCTAGGAATGAACCTGGTGAGCATCCCACACAAACCAATGCTCCACATGCGGGTTTCACATGCCACCAACTCCACATTCTCAGGCAACTTCAGCGCCACAGCCATTTTCAGATAGCCCTCAATGCAAAGGCTCTAGACGCAAATATTGGTGTGAGAGCTAATTCAATCAAGGAAACACTGCATGTTGGTGAAGGGCATATTGAAGAAGGATCAGCGGAGTGGTTCTTGTGGGAGAACAACTCCATTTGGCTCACTAACTTCACACACCATCAGGCTTCCAAGCAGCTCTCAAGGAAACTCAGTTTTCACACTCTATGCTTAGTGCCCTTTGAGTGCCTAGGACTGAAATGAAGCTGGTGAGCATCCCACACAAACGAATGCTCCACATGCGGGTTTCACATGCCACCAACTCCACATTCTCAGGCAACTTCAGCGCCACAGCCTTTTCAGATAGCCCTCAATGCAAAGGCTCTAGACGCAAATATTGGTGTGAGAGCTAATTCAATCAAGGAAACACTGCATGTTGGTGAAGGGCATATTGAAGAAGGATCAGCCGAGTGGTTCTTGTGGGAGAACAACTCCATTTGGCTCACTAACTTCACACACCATCAGGCTTCCAAGCAGCTCTCAAGGAAACTCAGTTTTCACACTCTATGCTTAGTGCCCTTTGAGTGCCTAGGACTGAAATGAAGCTTGGTGAGCATCCCACACAAACGAATGCTCCACATGCGGGTTTCACATGCCACCAACTCCACATTCTCAGGCAACTTCAGCGCCACAGCCGTTTTCAGATAGCCCTCAATGCAAAGGCTCTAGACGCAAATATTGGTGTGAGAGCTAATTCAATCAAGGAAACACTGCATGTTGGTGAAGAGCATATTGAAGAAGGATCAGCCGAGTGGTTCTTGTGGGAGAACAACTCCATTTGGCTCACTAACTTCACACACCATCAGGCTTCCAAGCAGCTCTCAAGGAAACTCAGTTTTCACACTCTATGCTTAGTGCCCTTTGAGTGCCTAGGACTGAAATGAAGCTTGGTGAGCATCCCACACAAACGAATGCTCCACATGCGGGTTTCACATGCCACCAACTCCACATTCTCAGGCAACTTGAGCGCCACAGCCGTTTTCAGATAGCCCTCAATGCAAAGGCTCTAGACGCAAATATTGGTGTGAGAGCTAATTCAATCAAGGAAACTCTGCATGTTGGTGAAGGGCGTATTGAAGAAGGATCAGCCGAGTGGTTCTTGTGGGAGAACAACTCCATTTGGCTCACTAACTTCACACACCATCAGGCTTCCAAGCAGCTCTCAAGGAAACTCAGTTTTCACACTCTATGCTTAGTGCCCTTTGAGTGCATTATCTAGGAATGAACCTGGAAGAGCATCCCACACAAACGACTGCTCCACATGCGGGTTTCACATGCCACCAACTCCACATTCTGAGGCAACTTCAGCGCCACAGCCGTTTTCAGATAGCCCTCAATGTAAAGGCTTTAGACGCAAATATTGGTGTGAGAGCTAATTCAATCAAGGAAACACTGCATGTTGGTGAAGGGCATATTGAAAAGGATCAGCGGAGTGGTTCTTGTGGGAGAACAACTCCATTTGGCTCACTAACTTCACACAACATCAGGCTTCCAAGCAGCTCTCAAGGAAACTCAGTTTTCACACTCTATGCTTAGTGCCCTTTGAGTGCATTATCTAGAATGAACCTGGTAGAGCATCCCACACAAACGAATGCTCCACGTGCGGGTTTCACATGCCACCAACTCCACATTCTCAGGCAACTTCAGCGCCACAGCCGTTTTCAGATAGCCCTCAATGCAAAGGCTCTAGACGCAAATATTGGTGTGAGAGCCAATTCAATCAAGGAAACACTGCATGTTGGTGAAGGGCATACTGAAGAAGGATCAGCCGAGTGGTTCTTGTGGGACAACAACTCCATTTGGCTCACTAACTTCACACACCATCAGGCTTCCAAGCAGTTCTCAAGGAAACTCAGTTTTCACACTCTATGCTTAGTGCCTTTGAGTGCATTATCTAGGAATGAACCTGGTAGAGCATCCCACACAAACGAATGCTCCACATGCGGGTTTCACATGCCACCAACTCCACATTCTCAGGCAACTTGAGCGCCACAGCCGTTTTCAGATAGCCCTCAATGCAAAGGCTCTAGACGCAAATATTGGTGTGAGAGCAATTCAATCAAGGAAACACTGCATGTTGGTGAAGGGCACACTGAAGAAGGATCAGCCGAGTGGTTCTTGTGGGAGAACAACTCCATTTGGCTCACTAACTTCACACACCATCAGGCTTCCAAGCAGCTCTCAAGGAAACTCAGTTTTCACACTCTATGCTTAGTGCCCTTTGAGTGCATTATCTAGGAATGAACCTGGTAGAGCATCCCACACAAACGAATGCTCCACATGCGGGTTTCACATGCCACGAACTCCACATTCTCAGGCAACTTCAGCGCCACAGCCGTTTTCAGATAGCCCTCAATGCAAAGGCTCTAGACGCAAATATTGGTGTGAGAGCTAATTCAATCAAGGAAACACTGCATGTTGGTGAAGGGCATATTGAAGAAGGATCACCCGAGTGGTTCTTGTGGGAGAACAACTCCATTTGGCTCACCAACGTCACACACCATCAGGCTTCCAAGCAGCTCTCAAGGAAACTCAGTTTTCAAACTCTATGCTTAGTGCCCTTTGAGTGCATTATCTAGGAATGAACCTGGTAGAGCATCCCACACAAACAATGCTCCACATGCGGGTTTCACATGCCACCAACTCCACATTCTCAGGCAACTTGAGCGCCACAGCCGTTTTCAGATAGCCCTCAATGCAAAGGCTCTAGACGCAAATATTGGTGTGAGAGCTAATTCAATCAAGGAAACACTGCATGTTGGTGAAGGGCATATTGAAGAAGGATCAGCCGAGTGGTTCTTGTGGGAGAACAACTCCATTTGGCTCACTAACTTCACACACCATCAGGCTTCCAAGCAGCTCTCAAGGAAACTCAGTTTTCACACTCTATGCTTAGTGCCCTTTGAGTGCATTATGTAGGAATGAACCTGGTGAGCATCCCACACAAACCAATGCTCCACATGCGGGTTTCACATGCCACCAACTCCACATTCTCAGGCAACTTCAGCGCCACAGCCGTTTTCAGATAGCCCTCAATGCAAAGGCTCTAGATGCAAATATTGGTGTGAGAGCTAATTCAATCAAGGAAACACTGCATGTTGGTGAAGGGCATATTGAAGAAGGATCAGCCGAGTGGTTCTTGTGGGAGAACAACTCCATTTGGCTCACTAACTTCACACACCATCAGGCTTCCAAGCAGCTCTCAAGGAAACTCAGTTTTCACACTCTATGCTTAGTGCCCTTTGAGTGCCTAGGACTGAAATGAAGCTTGGTGAGCATCCCACACAAACGAATGCTCCACATGCGGGTTTCACATGCCACCAACTCCACATTCTCAGGCAACTTGAGCGCCACAGCCGTTTTCAGATAGCCCTCAATGCAAAGGCTCTAGACGCAAATATTGGTGTGAGAGCTAATTCAATCAAGGAAACACTGCATGTTGGTGAAGGGCATATTGAAGAAGGATCAGCCGAGTGGTTCTTGTGGGAGAACAACTCCATTTGGCTCACTAACTTCACACACCATCAGGCTTCCAAGCAGCTCTCAAGGAAACTCAGTTTTCACACTCTATGCTTAGTGCCCTTTGAGTGCATTATGTAGGAATGAACCTGGTGAGCATCCCACACAAACCAATGCTCCACATGAGGGTTTCACATGCCACCAACTCCACATTCTCAGGCAACTTCAGCGCCACAGCCATTTTCAGATAGCCCTCAATGCAAAGGCTCTAGACGCAAATATTGGTGTGAGAGCTAATTCAATCAAGGAAACACTGCATGTTGGTGAAGGGCATATTGAAAGAAGGATCAGCGGAGTGGTTCTTGTGGGAGAACAACTCCATTTGGCTCACTAACTTCACACACCATCAGGCTTCCAAGCAGCTCTCAAGGAAACTCAGTTTTCACACTCTATGCTTAGTGCCCTTTGAGTGCCTAGGACTGAAATGAAGCTTGGTGAGCATCCCACACAAACGAATGCTCCACATGCGGGTTTCACATGCCACCAACTCCACATTCTCAGGCAACTTCAGCGCCACAGCCATTTTCAGATAGCCCTCAATGCAAAGGCTCTAGACGCAAATATTGGTGTGAGAGCTAATTCAATCAAGGAAACACTGCATGTTGGTGAAGGGCATATTGAAGAAGGATCAGCCGAGTGGTTCTTGTGGGAGAACAACTCCATTTGGCTCACTAACTTCACACACCATCAGGCTTCCAAGCAGCTCTCAAGGAAACTCAGTTTTCACACTCTATGCTTAGTGCCCTTTGAGTGCCTAGGACTGAAATGAAGCTTGGTGAGCATCCCACACAAACGAATGCTCCACATGCGGGTTTCACATGCCACCAACTCCACATTCTCAGGCAACTTCAGCACCACAGCCGTTTTCAGATAGCCCTCAATGCAAAGGCTCAGACGCAAATATTGGTGTGAGAGCTAATTCAATCAAGGAAACACTGCATGTTGGTGAAGGGCATATTGAAGAAGGATCAGCCGAGTGGTTCTTGTGGGAGAACAACTCCATTTGGCTCACTAACTTCACACACCATCAGGCTTCCAAGCAGCTCTCAAGGAAACTCAGTTTTCACACTCTATGCTTAGTGCCCTTTGAGTGCCTAGGACTGAAATGAAGCTTGGTGAGCATCCCACACAAACGAATGCTCCACATGCGGGTTTCACATGCCACCAACTCCACATTCTCAGGCAACTTCAGCGCCACAGCCGTTTTCAGATAGCCCTCAATGCAAAGGCTCTAGACGCAAATATTGGTGTGAGAGCTAATTCAATCAAGGAAACACTGCATGTTGGTGAAGGGCGTATTGAAGAAGGATCAGCCGAGTGGTTCTTGTGGGAGAACAACTCCATTTGGCTCACTAACTTCACACACCATCAGGCTTCCAAGCAGCTCTCAAGGAAACTCAGTTTTCACACTCTATGCTTAGTGCCCTTTGAGTGCATTATCTAGGAATGAACCTGGAAGAGCATCCCACACAAACGACTGCTCCACATGCGGGTTTCACATGCCACGAACTCCACATTCTGAGGCAACTTCAGCGCCACAGCCGTTTTCAGATAGCCCTCAATGTAAAGGCTTTAGACGCAAATATTGGTGTGAGAGCTAATTCAATCAAGGAAACACTGCATGTTGGTGAAGGGCATATTGAAAAAGGATCAGCGGAGTGGTTCTTGTGGGAGAACAACTCCATTTGGCTCACTAACTTCACACAACATCAGGCTTCCAAGCAGCTCTCAAGGAAACTCAGTTTTCACACTCTATGCTTAGTGCCCTTTGAGTGCATTATCTAGAATGAACCTGGTAGAGCATCCCACACAAACGAATGCTCCACGTGCGGGTTTCACATGCCACCAACTCCACATTCTCAGGCAACTTCAGCGCCACAGCCGTTTTCAGATAGCCCTCAATGCAAAGGCTCTAGACGCAAATATTGGTGTGAGAGCCAATTCAATCAAGGAAACACTGCATGTTGGTGAAGGGCATACTGAAGAAGGATCAACCGAGTGGTTCTTGTGGGACAACAACTCCATTTGGCTCACTAACTTCACACACCATCAGGCTTCCAAGCAGCTCTCAAGGAAACTCAGTTTTCACACTCTATGCTTAGTGCCCTTTGAGTGCCTAGGACTGAAATGAAGCTTGGTGAGCATCCACACAAACGAATGCTCCACATGCGGGTTTCACATGCCACCAACTCCACATTCTCAGGCAACTTCAGCGCCACAGCCATTTTCAGATAGCCCTCAATGCAAAGGCTCTAGACGCAAATATTGGTGTGAGAGCTAATTCAATCAAGGAAACACTGCATGTTGGTGAAGGGCATATTGAAGAAGGATCAGCCGAGTGGTTCTTGTGGGAGAACAACTCCATTTGGCTCACTAACTTCACACACCATCAGGCTTCCAAGCAGCTCTCAAGGAAACTCAGTTTTCACACTCTATGCTTAGTGCCCTTTGAGTGCCTAGGACTGAAATGAAGCTTGGTGAGCATCCCACACAAACGAATGCTCCACATGCGGGTTTCACATGCCACCAACTCCACATTCTCAGGCAACTTCAGCGCCACAGCCGTTTCAGATAGCCCTCAATGCAAAGGCTCTAGACGCAAATATTGGTGTGAGAGCTAATTCAATCAAGGAAACACTGCATGTTGGTGAAGAGCATATTGAAGAAGGATCAGCCGAGTGGTTCTTGTGGGAGAACAACTCCATTTGGCTCACTAACTTCACACACCATCAGGCTTCCAAGCAGCTCTCAAGGAAACTCAGTTTTCACACTCTATGCTTAGTGCCCTTTGAGTGCCTAGGACTGAAATGAAGCTTGGTGAGCATCCCACACAAACGAATGCTCCACATGCGGGTTTCACATGCCACCAACTCCACATTCTCAGGCAACTTCAGCGCCACAGCCGTTTTCAGATAGCCCTCAATGCAAAGGCTCTAGACGCAAATATTGGTGTGAGAGCTAATTCAATCAAGGAAACACTGCATGTTGGTGAAGGGCGTATTGAAGAAGGATCAGCCGAGTGGTTCTTGTGGGAGAACAACTCCATTTGGCTCACTAACTTCACACACCATCAGGCTTCCAAGCAGCTCTCAAGGAAACTCAGTTTTCACACTCTATGCTTAGTGCCCTTTGAGTGCATTATCTAGGAATGAACCTGGAAGAGCATCCCACACAAACGACTGCTCCACATGCGGGTTTCACATGCCACCAACTCCACATTCTGAGGCAACTTCAGCGCCACAGCCGTTTTCAGATAGCCCTCAATGTAAAGGCTTTAGACGCAAATATTGGTGTGAGAGCTAATTCAATCAAGGAAACACTGCATGTTGGTGAAGGGCATATTGAAAAAGGATCAGCGGAGTGGTTCTTGTGGGAGAACAACTCCATTTGGCTCACTAACTTCACACACCATCAGGCTTCCAAGCAGCTCTCAAGGAAACTCAGTTTTCACACTCTATGCTTAGTGCCCTTTGAGTGCATTATCTAGAATGAACCTGGTAGAGCATCCCACACAAACGAATGCTCCACGTGCGGGTTTCACATGCCACCAACTCCACATTCTCAGGCAACTTCAGCGCCACAGCCGTTTTCAGATAGCCCTCAATGCAAAGGCTCTAGACGCAAATATTGGTGTGAGAGCCAATTCAATCAAGGAAACACTGCATGTTGGTGAAGGGCATACTGAAGAAGGATCAGCCGAGTGGTTCTTGTGGGACAACAACTCCATTTGGCTCACTAACTTCACACACCATCAGGCTTCCAAGCAGTTCTCAAGGAAACTCAGTTTTCACACTCTATGCTTAGTGCCTTTGAGTGCATTATCTAGGAATGAACCTGGTAGAGCATCCCACACAAAACGAAAATGCTCCACATGCGGGTTTCACATGCCACGAACTCCACATTCTCAGGCAACTTCAGCGCCACAGCCGTTTTCAGATAGCCTCAATGCAAAGGCTGTAGACGCAAATATTGGTGTGAGAGCTAATTCAATCAAGGAAACACTGCATGTTGGTGAAGGGCATATTGAAGGAAGGATCACCCGAGTGGTTCTTGTGGGAGAACAACTCCATTTGGCTCACCAACGTCACACACCATCAGGCTTCCAAGCAGCTCTCAAGGAAACTCAGTTTTCAAACTCTATGCTTAGTGCCCTTTGAGTGCATTATCTAGGAATGAACCTGGTAGAGCATCCCACACAAACCAATGCTCCACATGCGGGTTTCACATGCACACAACTCCACATTCTCAGGCAACTTGAGCGCCACAGCCGTTTTCAGATAGCCCTCAATGCAAAGGCTCTAGACGCAAATATTGGTGTGAGAGCTAATTCAATCAAGGAAACACTGCATGTTGGTGAAGGGCATATTGAAGAAGGATCAGCCGAGTGGTTCTTGTGGGAGAACAACTCCATTTGGCTCACTAACTTCACACACCATCAGGCTTCCAAGCAGCTCTCAAGAAACTCAGTTTTCACACTCTATGCTTAGTGCCCTTTGAGTGCATTATGTAGGAATGAACCTGGTGAGCATCCCACACAAACCAATGCTCCACATGCGGGTTTCACATGCCACCAACTCCACATTCTCAGGCAACTTCAGCGCCACAGCCGTTTTCAGATAGCCCTCAATGCAAAGGCTCTAGATGCAAATATTGGTGTGAGAGCTAATTCAATCAAGGAAACACTGCATGTTGGTGAAGGGCATATTGAAGAAGGATCAGCCGAGTGGTTCTTGTGGGAGAACAACTCCATTTGGCTCACTAACTTCACACACCATCAGGCTTCCAAGCAGCTCTCAAGGAAACTCAGTTTTCACACTCTATGCTTAGTGCCCTTTGAGTGCCTAGGACTGAAATGAAGCTTGGTGAGCATCCCACACAAACGAATGCTCCACATGCGGGTTTCACATGCCACCAACTCCACATTCTCAGGCAACTTGAGCGCCACAGCCGTTTTCAGATAGCCCTCAATGCAAAGGCTCTAGACGCAAATATTGGTGTGAGAGCTAATTCAATCAAGGAAACACTGCATGTTGGTGAAGGGCATATTGAAGAAGGATCAGCGAGTGGTTCTTGTGGGAGAACAACTCCATTTGGCTCACTAACTTCACACACCATCAGGCTTCCAAGCAGCTCTCAAGGAAACTCAGTTTTCACACTCTATGCTTAGTGCCCTTTGAGTGCATTATGTAGGAATGAACCTGGTGAGCATCCCACACAAACCAATGCTCCACATGCGGGTTTCACATGCCACCAACTCCACATTCTCAGGCAACTTCAGCGCCACAGCCATTTTCAGATAGCCCTCAATGCAAAGGCTCTAGACGCAAATATTGGTGTGAGAGCTAATTCAATCAAGGAAACACTGCATGTTGGTGAAGGGCATATTGAAGAAGGATCAGCCGAGTGGTTCTTGTGGGAGAACAACTCCATTTGGCTCACTAACTTCACACACCATCAGGCTTCCAAGCAGCTCTCAAGGAAACTCAGTTTTCACACTCTATGCTTAGTGCCCTTGAGTGCCTAGGACTGAAATGAAGCTTGGTGAGCATCCCACACAAACGAATGCTCCACATGCGGGTTTCACATGCCACCAACTCCACATTCTCAGGCAACTTCAGCGCCACAGCCATTTTCAGATAGCCCTCAATGCAAAGGCTCTAGACGCAAATATTGGTGTGAGAGCTAATTCAATCAAGGAAACACTGCATGTTGGTGAAGGGCATATTGAAGAAGGATCAGCCGAGTGGGTTCTTGTGGGAGAACAACTCCATTTGGCTCACTAACTTCACACACCATCAGGCTTCCAAGCAGCTCTCAAGGAAACTCAGTTTTCACACTCTATGCTTAGTGCCCTTTGAGTGCCTAGGACTGAAATGAAGCTTGGTGAGCATCCCACACAAACGAATGCTCCACATGCGGGTTTCACATGCCACCAACTCCACATTCTCAGGCAACTTCAGCACCACAGCCGTTTTCAGATAGCCCTCAATGCAAAGGCTCTAGACGCAAATATTGGTGTGAGAGCTAATTCAATCAAGGAAACACTGCATGTTGGTGAAGGGCATATTGAAGAAGGATCAGCCGAGTGGTTCTTGTGGGAGAACAACTCCATTTGGCTCACTAACTTCACACACCATCAGGCTTCCAAGCAGCTCTCAAGGAAACTCAGTTTTCACACTCTATGCTTAGTGCCCTTTGAGTGCCTAGGACTGAAATGAAGCTTGGTGAGCATCCCACACAAACGAATGCTCCACATGCGGGTTTCACATGCCACCAACTCCACATTCTCAGGCAACTTCAGCGCCACAGCCGTTTTCAGATAGCCCTCAATGCAAAGGCTCTAGACGCAAATATTGGTGTGAGAGCTAATTCAATCAAGGAAACACTGCATGTTGGTGAAGGGCATATTGAAAAAGGATCAGCGGAGTGGTTCTTGTGGGAGAACAACTCCATTTGGCTCACTAACTTCACACAACATCAGGCTTCCAAGCAGCTCTCAAGGAAACTCAGTTTTCACACTCTATGCTTAGTGCCCTTTGAGTGCATTATCTAGAATTAACCTGGTAGAGCATCCCACACAAACGAATGCTCCACGTGCGGGTTTCACATGCCACCAACTCCACATTCTCAGGCAACTTCAGCGCCACAGCCGTTTTCAGATAGCCCTCAATGCAAAGGCTCTAGACGCAAATATTGGTGTGAGAGCCAATTCAATCAAGGAAACACTGCATGTTGGTGAAGGGGCATACTGAAGAAGGATCAGCCGAGTGGTTCTTGTGGGACAACAACTCCATTTGGCTCACTAACTTCACACACCATCAGGCTTCCAAGCAGCTCTCAAGGAAACTCAGTTTTCACACTCTATGCTTAGTGCCCTTTGAGTGCCTAGGACTGAAATGAAGCTTGGTGAGCATCCCACACAACGAATGCTGCACATGCGGGTTTCACATGCCACCAGCTCCACATTCTCAGGCAACTTCAGCACCACAGACGTTTTCAGATAGCCCTCAATGCAAAGGCTCTAGACGCAAATATTGGTGTGAGAGCTAATTCAATCAAGGAAACACTGCATGTTGGTGAAGGGCATATTGAAGAAGGATCAGCCGAGTGGTTCTTGTGGGAGAACAACTCCATTTGGCTCACTAACTTCACACACCATCAGGCTTCCAAGCAGCTCTCAAGGAAACTCAGTTTTCACACTCTATGCTTAGTGCCCTTTGAATGCCTAGGACTGAAATGAAGCTTGGTGAGCATCCCACACAAAAGAATGCTCCACATGCGGGTTTCACATGCCACCAACTCCACATTCTCAGGCATCTTCAGCGCCACAGCCGTTTTCAGATAGCCCTCAATGCAAAGGCTCTAGATGCAAATATTGGTGTGAGAGCTAATTCAATCAAGGAAACACTGCATGTTGGTGAAGGGCATATTGAAGAAGGATCAGCCGAGTGCTTCTTGTGAGAGAACAACTGCATTTGGCTCACTAACTTCAAACACCATCAGGCTTCCAAGCAGCTCTCAAGGAACTCAGTTTTCACACTCTATTCTTAGTGCCCTTTGAGTGCATTATGTAGGAATGAACCTGGTAGAGCATCCCACACAAACGAATGCTCCACATGCGGGTTTCACATGCCACCAACTCCACATTCTCAGGAAACTACAGCGCCACAGCCGTTTTCAGATAGCCCTCAATTCAAAGGCTCTAGACGCAAATATTGGTGTGAGAGCTAATTCAATCAAGGAAACACTGCATGTTGGTGAAGGGCATATTGAAGAAGGATCAGCCGAGTGGTTCTTGTGGGAGAACAACTCCATTTGGCTCACTAACTTCACACACCATCAGGCTTCCAAGCAGCTCTCAAGGAAACTCAGTTTTCACACTCTATGCTTAGTGCCCCTTTGAGTGCATTATCTAGGAATGAACCTGGTAGAGCATCCCACACAAACCAATGCTCCACATGCGGGTTTCACATGCCACCAACTCCACATTCTCAGGCAACTTGAGCGCCACAGCCGTTTTCAGATAGCCCTCAATGCAAAGGTTCTAGACGCAAATATTGGTGTGAGAGCTAATTCAATCAAGGAAACACTGCATGTTGGTGAAGGGCATATTGAAGAAGGATCAGCCGAGTGCTTCTTGTGGGAGAACAACTCCATTTGGCTCACTAACTTCACACACCATCAGGCTTCCAAGCAGCTCTCAAGGAAACTCAGTTTTCACACTCTATGCTTAGTGTCCTTTGAGTGCCTAGGACTGAAATGAAGCTTGGTGAGCATCCCACACAAACGAATGCTCCACATGCGGGTTTCACATGCCACCAACTCCACATTCTCAGGCAACTTCAGCGCCACAGCCGTTTTCAGATAGCCCTCAATGCAAAGGCTCTAGACGCAAATATTGGTGTGAGAGCCAATTCAATCAAGGAAACATTGCATGTTGGTGAAGGGCATACTGAAGAACGATCAGCGGAGTGGTTCTTGTGGGAGAACAACTCCATTTGGCTCACTAACTTCACACACCATCAGGCTTCCAAGCAGCTCTCAAGGAAACTCAGTTTTCACACTCTATGCTTAGTGCCCTTTGAGTGCCTAGGACTGAAATGAAGCTTGGTGAGCATCCCACACAAACGAATGCTCCACATGCGGGTTTCACATGCCACCAACTCCACATTCTCAGGCAACTTCAGCGCCACAGCCGTTTCAGATAGCCCTCAATGCAAAGGCTCTAGACGCAAATATGGTGTGAGAGCTAATTCAATCAAGGAAACACTGCATGTTGGTGAAGGGCATATTGAAGAAGGATCAGCCGAGTGGTTCTTGTGGGAGAACAACTCCATTTGGCTCACTAACTTCACACACCATCAGGCTTCCAAGCAGCTCTCAAGGAAACTCAGTTTTCACACTCTATGCTTAGTGCCCTTTGAGTGCATTATCTAGGAATGAACCTGGTAGAGCATCCCACACAAACCAATGCTCCACATGCGGGTTTCACATGCCACCAACTCCACATTCTCAGGCAACTTCAGCGCCACAGCCGTTTTCAGATAGCCCTCAATGCAAAGGCTCTAGACGCAAATATTGGTGTGAGAGCTAATTCAATCAAGGAAACACTGCATGTTGGTGAAGGGCGTATTGAAGAAGGATCAGCCGAGTGGTTCTTGTGGGAGAACAACTCCATTTGGCTCACTAACTTCACACACCATCAGGCTTCCAAGCAGCTCTCAAGGAAACTCAGTTTTCACACTCTATGCTTAGTGCCCTTTGAGTGCATTATCTAGGAATGAACCTAGAAGAGCATCCCACACAAACGACTGCTCCACATGCGGGTTTTCACATGCCACCAACTCCACATTCTCAGGCAACTTCAGCGCCACAACCGTTTTCAGATAGCCCTCAATGTAAAGGCTCTAGACGCAAATATTGGTGTGAGAGCTACTTCAATCAAGGAAACACTGCATGTTGGTGAAGGGCATATTGAAGAAGGATCAGCGGAGTGGTTCTTGTTTGACAACAACTCCATTTGGCTCACTAACTTCACACACCATCAGGCTTCCAAGCAGCTCTCAAGGAAACTCAGTTTTCACACTCTATGCTTAGTGCCCTTTGAGTGCATTATCTAGGAATGAACCTGGTAGAGCATCCCACACAAACGAATGCTCCACATGCGGGTTTCACATGCCACCAACTCCACATTCTCAGGCAACTTCAGCACCACAGCCGTTTTCAGATAGCCCTCAATTCAAAGGCTCTAGACGCAAATATTGGTGTGAGAGCTAATTCAATCAAGGAAACACTGCATGTTGGTGAAGGGCATATTGAAAAAGGATCAGCGGAGTGGTTCTTGTGGGAGAACAACTCCATTTGGCTCACTAACTTCACACAACATCAGGCTTCCAAGCATCTCTCAAGGAAACTCAGTTTTCACACTCTATGCTTAGTGCCCTTTGAGTGCATTATCTAGAATGAACCTGGTAGAGCATCCCACACAAAACGAATGCTCCACGTGCGGGTTTCACATGCCACCAACTCCACATTCTCAGGCAACTTGAGCGCCACAGCCGTTTTCAGATAGCCCTCAATGCAAAGGCTCTAGACGCAAATATTGGTGTGAGAGCCAATTCAATCAAGGAAACACTGCATGTTGGTGAAGGGCATACTGAAGAAGGATCAGCCGAGTGGTTCTTGTGGAGAACAACTCCATTTGGCTCACTAACTTCACACACCATCAGGCTTCCAAGCAGCTCTCAAGGAAACTCAGTTTTCACACTCTATGCTTAGTGCCCTTTGAGTGCCTAGGACTGAAATGAAGCTTGGTGAGCATCCCACACAAACGAATGCTCCACATGCGGGTTTCACATGCCACCAGCTCCACATTCTCAGGCAACTTCAGCGCCACAGACGTTTTCAGATAGCCCTCAATGCAAAGGCTCTAGACGCAAATATTGGTGTGAGAGCTAATTCAATCAAGGAAACACTGCATGTTGGTGAAGGGCATATTGAAGAAGGATCAGTCGAGTGGTTCTTGTGGGAGAACAACTCCATTTGGCTCACTAACTTCACACACCATCAGGCTTCCAAGCAGCTCTCAAGGAAACTCAGTTTTCACACTCTATGCTTAGTGCCCTTTGAATGCCTAGGACTGAAATGAAGCTTGGTGAGCATCCCACACAAAACGAATGCTCCACATGCGGGTTTCACATGCCACCAACTCCACATTCTCAGGCATCTTCAGCGCCACAGCCGTTTTCAGATAGCCCTCAATGCAAAGGCTCTAGATGCAAATATTGGTGTGAGAGCTAATTCAATCAAGGAAACACTGCATGTTGGTGAAGGGCATATTGAAGAAGGATCAGCCGAGTGCTTCTTGTGAGAGAACAACTGCATTTGGCTCACTAACTTCACACACCATCAGGCTTCCAAGCAGCTCTCAAGGAAACTCAGTTTTCACACTCTATTCTTAGTGCCCTTTGAGTGCATTATGTAGGAATGAACCTGGTAGAGCATCCCACACAAACGAATGCTCCACATGCGGGTTTCACATGCCACCAACTCCACATTCTCAGGAAACTACAGCGTCACAGCCGTTTTCAGATAGCCCTCAATTCAAAGGCTCTAGACGCAAATATTGGTGTGAGAGCTAATTCAATCAAGGAAACACTGCATGTTGGTGAAGGGCATATTGAAGAAGGATCAGCCGAGTGGTTCTTGTGGGAGAACAACTCCATTTGGCTCACTAACTTCACACACCATCAGGCTTCCAAGCAGCTCTCAAGGAAACTCAGTTTTCACACTCTATGCTTAGTGCCCTTTGAGTGCCTAGGACTGAAATGAAGCTTGGTGAGCATCCCACACAAACGAATGCTCCACATGCGGGTTTCACATGCCACCAACTCCACATTCTCAGGCAACTTCAGCGCCACAGCCGTTTTCAGATAGCCCTCAATGCAAAGGCTCTAGACGCAAATATTGGTGTGAGAGCTAATTCAATCAAGGAAACACTGCATGTTGGTGAAGGGCATATTGAAGAAGGATCAGCCGAGTGGTTCTTGTGGGACAACAACTCCATTTGGCTCACTAACTTCACACACCATCAGGCTTCCAAGCAGCTCTCAAGGAAACTCAGTTTTCACACTCTATGCTTAGTGCCCTTTGAGTGCCTAGGACTGAAATGAAGCTTGGTGAGCATCACACACAAACGAATGCTCCACATGCGAGTTTCACATGCCACCAACTCCACATTCTGAGGCAACTTCAGCGCCACAGCCGTTTTCAGATAGCCCTCAATGCAAAGGCTCTAGACGCAAATATTGGTGTGAGAGCTAATTCAATCAAGGAAACACTGCATGTTGGTGAAGGGCATATTGAAGAAGGATCAGCCGAGTGCTTCTTGTGGGAGAACAACTCCATTTGGCTCACTAACTTCACACACCATCAGGCTTCCAAGCAGCTCTCAAGGAAACTCAGTTTTCACACTCTATGCTTAGTGCCCTTTGAGTGCATTATCTAGGAATGAACCTGGTAGAGCATCCCACACAAACCAATGCTCCACATGCGGGTTTCACATGCCACCAACTCCACATTCTCAGGCAACTTGAGCGCCACAGCCGTTTTCAGATAGCCCTCAATGCAAAGGCTCTAGACGCAAATATTGGTGTGAGAGCTAATTCAATCAAGGAAACACTGCATGTTGGTGAAGGGCATATTGAAGAAGGATCAGCCGAGTGGTTCTTGTGGGAGAACAACTCCATTTGGCTCACTAACTTCACACACCATCAGGCTTCCAAGCATCTCTCAAGGAAACTCAGTTTTCACACTCTATGCTTAGTGCCCTTTGAGTGCATTATCTAGGAATGAACCTAGAAGAGCATCCCACACAAACGACAGCTCCACATGCGGGTTTCACATGCCACCAACTCCACATTCTCAGGCAACTTGAGCGCCACAGCCGTTTTCAGATAGCCCTCAATGCAAAGGCTCTAGACGCAAATATTGTGTGAGAGCTAATTCAATCAAGGAAACACTGCATGTTGGTGAAGGGCATATTGAAGAAGGATCAGCCGAGTGGTTCTTGTTTGACAACAACTCCATTTGGCTCACTAACTTCACACACCATCAGGCTTCCAAGCAGCTCTCAAGGAAACTCAGTTTTCACACTCTATGCTTAGTGCCCTTTGAGTGCATTATCTAGGAATGAACCTGGTAGAGCATCCCACACAAACGAATGCTCCACATGCGGGTTTCACATGCCACCAACTCCACATTCTCAGGCAACTTCAGCGCCACAGCCGTTTTCAGATAGCCCTCAATTCAAAGGCTCTAGACGCAAATATTGGTGTGAGAGCTAATTCAATCAAGGAAACACTGCATGTTGGTGAAGGGCATATTGAAAAAGGATCAGCGGAGTGGTTCTTGTGGGAGAACAACTCCATTTGGCTCACTAACTTCACACAACATCAGGCTTCCAAGCAGCTCTCAAGGAAACTCAGTTTTCACACTCTATGCTTAGTGCCCTTTGAGTGCATTATCTAGAATGAACCTGGTAGAGCATCCCACACAAACGAATGCTCCACATGCGGGTTTCACATGCCACCCAACTCCACATTCTCAGGCAACTTCAGCGCCACAGCCGTTTTCAGATAGCCCTCAATGCAAAGGCTGTAGACGCAAATATTGGTGTGAGAGCCAATTCAATCAAGGAAACACTGCATGTTGGTGAAGGCATACTGAAGAAGGATCAGCCGAGTGGTTCTTGTGGGACAACAACTCCATTTGGCTCACTAACTTCACACACCATCAGGCTTCCAAGCAGCTCTCAAGGAAACTCAGTTTTCACACTCTATGCTTAGTGCCCTTTGAGTGCCTAGGACTGAAATGAAGCTTGGTGAGCATCCCACACAAACGAATGCTGCACATGCGGGTTTCACATGCCACCAGCTCCACATTCTCAGGCAACTTGAGCCCCACAGACGTTTTCAGATAGCCCTCAATGCAAAGGCTCTAGACGCAAATATTGGTGTGAGAGCTAATTCAATCAAGGAAACACTGCATGTTGGTGAAGGGCATATTGAAGAAGGATCAGCTGAGTGCTTCTTGTGGGAGAACAACTCCATTTGGCTCACTAACTTCACACACCATCAGGCTTCCAAGCAGCTCTCAAGGAAACTCAGTTTTCACACTCTATGCTTAGTGCCCCTTTGAATGCCTAGGACTGAAATGAAGCTTGGTGAGCATCCCACACAAACGAATGCTCCACATGCGGTTTTCACATGCCACCAACTCCACATTCTCAGGCATCTTCAGCGCCACAACCGTTTTCAGATAGCCCTCAATGCAAAGGCTCTAGATGCAAATATTGGTGTGAGAGCTAATTCAATCAAGGAAACACTGCATGTTGGTGAAGGGCATATTGAAGAAGGATCAGCCGAGTGCTTCTTGTGGGAGAACAACTGCATTTGGCTCACTAACTTCACACACCATCAGGCTTCCAAGCAGCTCTCAAGGAAACTCAGTTTTTCACACTCTATGCTTAGTGCCCTTTGAGTGCATTATCTAGGAATGAACCTGGTAGAGCATCCCACACAAATGAATGCTCCACATGCGGGTTTCACATGCCACCAACTCCACGTTCTCAGGCAAATTCAGCACCACAGCCGTTTTCAGATAGCCCTCAATGCAAAGGCTCTAGACGCAAATATTGGTGTGAGAGCTAATTCAATCAAGGAAACACTGCATGTTGGTGAAGGGCATATTGAAGAAGGATCAGCCGAGTGCTTCTTGTGGGAGAACAACTCCATTTGGCTCACTAACGTCACACACCATCAGGCTTCCAAGCAGCTCTCAAGGAAACTCAGTTTTCACACTCTATGCTTAGTGCCCTTGAGGCCTAGGACTGAAATGAAGCTTGGTAAGCATTCCACACAAACGAATGCTCCACATGCGGGTTTTCACATGCCACCAACTCCACATTCTCAGGCAACTTCAGCACCACAGCCGTTTTCAGATAGCCCTCAATTCAAAGGCTCTAGACGCAAATATTGGTGTGAGAGCCAATTCAATCAAGGAAACACTGCATGTTGGTGAAGGGCATACTGAAGAAGGATCAGCCGAGTGGTTCTTGTGGGACAACAACTCCATTTGGCTCACTAACTTCACACACCATCAGGCTTCCAAGCAGCTCTCAAGGAAACTCAGTTTTCACACTCTATGCTTAGTGCCCTTTGAGTGCCTAGGACTGAAATGAAGCTTGGTGAGCATCCCACACAAACGAATGCTGCACATGCGGGTTTCACATGCCACCAGCTCCACATTCTCAGGCAACTTGAGCCCCACAGACGTTTTCAGATAGCCCTCAATGCAAAGGCTCTAGACGCAAATATTGGTGTGAGAGCTAATTCAATCAAGGAAACACTGCATGTTGGTGAAGGGCATATTGAAGAAGGATCAGCCAAGTGGTTCTTGTGGGAGAACAACTCCATTTGGCTCACTAACTTCACACACCATCAGGCTTCCAAGCAGCTCTCAAGGAAACTCAGTTTTCACACTCTATGCTTAGTGCCCTTTGAGTGCCTAGGACTGAAATGAAGCTTGGTGAGCATCCCACACAAACGAATGCTCCACATGCGGGTTTCACATGCCACCAACTCCACATTCTCAGGCAACTTCAGCGCCACAGCCGTTTTCAGATAGCCCTCAATGCAAAGGCTCTAGACGCAAATATTGGTGTGAGAGCCAATTCAATCAAGGAAACACTGCATGTTGGTGAAGGGCATATTGAAGAAGGATCAGCCGAGTGGTTCTTGTGGGAGAACAGCTCCATTTGGCTCACTAACTTCACACACCATCAGGCTTCCAAGCAGCTCTCAAGGAAACTCAGTTTTCACACTCTATGCTTAGTGCCCTTTGAGTGCATTATCTAGGAATGAACCTGGTAGAGCATCCCACACAAACGAATGCTCCACATGCGGGTTTCACATGCCACCAACTCCACATTCTCAGGCAACTTGAGCGCCACAGCCGTTTTCAGATAGCCCTCAATGCAAAGGCTCTAGACGCAAATATTGGTGTGAGAGCTAATTCAATCAAGGAAACACTGCATGTTGGTGAAGGGCATATTGAAGAAGGATCAGCCGAGTGGTTCTTGTGGGAGAACAACTCCATTTGGCTCACTAACTTCACACACCATCAGGCTTCCAAGCAGCTCTTTTTTTCAAGGAAACTCAGTTTTCACACTCTATGCTTAGTGCCCTTTGAGTGCATTATCTAGGAATGAACCTAGAAGAGCATCCCACACAAACGACTGCTGCACATGCGGGTTTCACATGCCACCAACTCCACATTCTGAGGCAACTTCAGCGCCACTGCCGTTTTCAGATAGCCCTCAATGTAAAGGCTCTAGACGCAAATATTGGTGTGAGAGCTACTTCAATCAAGGAAACACTGCATGTTGGTGAAGGGCATATTGAAGAAGGATCAGCCGAGTGGTTCTTGTTTGACAACAACTCCATTTGGCTCACTAACTTCACACACCATCAGGCTTCCAAGCAGCTCTCAAGGAAACTCAGTTTTCACACTCTATGCTTAGTGCCCTTTGAGTGCATTATCTAGGAATGAACCTGGTAGAGCATCCCACACAAACGAATGCTCCACATGCGGATTTCACATGCCACCAACTCCACATTCTCAGGCAACTTCAGCGCCACAACCGTTTTCAGATAGCTCTCAATTCAAAGGCTCTAGACGCAAATATTGGTGTGAGAGCTAATTCAATCAAGGAAACACTGCATGTTGGTGAAGGGCATATTGAAAAAGGATCAGCGGAGTGGTTCTTGTGGGAGAACAACTCCATTTGGCTCACTAACTTCACACACCATCAGGCTTCAAAGCAGCTCTCAAGGAAACTCAGTTTTCACACTCTATGCTTAGTGCCCTTTGAGTGCATTATCTAGAAATGAACCTGGTAGAGCATCCCACACAAACGAATGCTCCACGTGCGGGTTTCACATGCCACCAACTCCACATTCTCAGGCAACTTCAGCGCCACAGCCGTTTTCAGATAGCCCTCAATGCAAAGGCTCTAGACGCAAATATTGGTGTGAGAGCCAATTCAATCAAGGAAACACTGCATGTTGGTGAAGGGCATACTGAAGAAGGATCAGTCGAGTGGTTCTTGTGGGACAACAACTCCATTTGGCTCACTAACTTCACACACCATCAGGCTTCCAAGCAGCTCTCAAGGAAACTCAGTTTTCACACTCTATGCTTAGTGCCCTTTGAATGCCTAGGACTGAAATGAAGCTTGGTGAGCATCCCACACAAACGAATGCTCCACATGCGGGTTTCACATGCCACCAACTCCACATTCTCAGGCATCTTCAGCGCCACAGCCGTTTTCAGATAGCCCTCAATGCAAAGGCTCTAGATGCAAATATTGGTGTGAGAGCTAATTCAATCAAGGAAACACTGCATGTTGGTGAAGGGCATATTGAAGAAGGATCAGCCGAGTGCTTCTTGTGAGAGAACAACTGCATTTGGCTCACTAACTTCACACACCTTCAGGCTTCCAAGCAGCTCTCAAGGAAACTCAGTTTTCACACTCTATTCGTGGTGCCCTTTGAGTGCATTATGTAGGAATGAACCTGGTAGAGCATCCCACACAAATGAATGCTCCACATGCGGGTTTCACATGCCACCAACTCCACATTCTCAGGAAACTTGAGCGCCACAGCCGTTTTCAGATAGCCCTCAATGCAAAGGCTCTAGACGCAAATATTGGTGTGAGAGCTAATTCAATCAAGGAAACACTGCATGTTGGTGAAGGGGCATATTGAAGAAGGATCAGCCGAGTGCTTCTTGTGGGAGAACAACTCCATTTGGCTCACTAACTTCACACACCATCAGGCTTCCAAGCAGCTCTCAAGGAAACTCAGTTTTCACACTCTATGCTTAGTGCCCTTTGAGTGCATTATCTAGGAATGAACCTGGTAGAGCATCCCACACAAACCAATGCTCCACATGCGGGTTTCACATGCCACCAACTCCACATTCTCAGGCAACTTGAGCGCCACAGCCGTTTTCAGATAGCCCTCAATGCAAAGGCTCTAGACGCAAATATTGGTGTGAGAGCTAATTCAATCAAGGAAACACTGCATGTTGGTGAAGGGCATATTGAAGAAGGATCAGCCGAGTGGTTCTTGTGGGAGAACAACTCCATTTGGCTCACTAACTTCACACACCATCAGGCTTCCAAGCAGCTCTCAAGGAAACTCAGTTTTCACACTCTATGCTTAGTGCCCTTTGAGTGCCTAGGACTGAAATGAAGCTTGGTGAGCATCCCACACAAACGAATGCTCCACGTGCGGGTTTCACATGCCACCAACTCCACATTCTCAGGCAACTTCACCGCCACAGCCGTTTTCAGATAGCCCTCAATGCAAAGGCTCTAGACGCAAATATTGGTGTGAGAGCCAATTCAATCAATGAAACATTGCATGTTGGTGAAGGGCATACTGAAGAACGATCAGCGGAGTGGTTCTTGTGGGAGAACAACTCCATTTGGCTCACTAACTTCACACACCATCAGGCTTCCAAGCAGCTCTCAAGGAAACTCAGTTTTCACACTCTATGCTTAGTGCCCTTTGAGTGCCTAGGACTGAAATGAAGCTTGGTGAGCATCCCACACAAACGAATGCTCCACATGCGGGTTTCACATGCCACCAACTCCACATTCTCAGGCAACTTCAGCGCCACAGCCGTTTTCAGATAGCCCTCAATGCAAAGGCTCTAGACGCAAATATTGGTGTGAGAGCTACTTCAATCAAGGAAACACTGCATGTTGTTGAAGGGCATATTGAAGAAGGATCAGCCGAGTGGTTCTTGTGGGAGAACAACTCCATTTGGCTCACTAACTTCACACACCATCAGGCTTCCAAGCAGCTCTCAAGGAAACTCAGTTTTCACACTCTATGCTTAGTGCCCTTTGAGTGCATTATCTAGGAATGAACCTGGTAGAGCATCCCACACAAACCAATGCTCCACATGCGGGTTTCACATGCCACCAACTCCACATTCTCAGGCAACTTCAGCGCCACAGCCGTTTTCAGATAGCCCTCAATGCAAAGGCTCTAGACGCAAATATTGGTGTGAGAGCTAATTCAATCAAGGAAACACTGCATGTTGGTGAAGGGCGTATTGAAGAAGGATCAGCCGAGTGGTTCTTGTGGGAGAACAACTCCATTTGGCTCACTAACTTCACACACCATCAGGCTTCCAAGCAGCTCTCAAGGAAACTCAGTTTTCACACTCTATGCTTAGTGCCCTTTGAGTGCATTATCTAGGAATGAACCTAGAAGAGCATCCCACACAAACGACTGCTCCACATGCGGGTTTCACATGCCACCAACTCCACATTCTGAGGCAACTTCAGCGCCACAGCCGTTTTCAGATAGCCCTCAATGTAAAGGCTCTAGACGCAAATATTGGTGTGAGAGCTACTTCAATCAAGGAAACACTGCATGTTGGTGAAGGGCATATTGAAGAAGGATCAGCGGAGTGGTTCTTGTTTGACAACAACTCCATTTGGCTCACTAACTTCACACACCATCAGGCTTCCAAGCAGCTCTCAAGGAAACTCAGTTTTCACACTCTATGCTTAGTGCCCTTTGAGTGCATTATCTAGAATGAACCTGGTAGAGCATCCCACACAAACGAATGCTCCACGTGCGGGTTTCACATGCCACCAACTCCACATTCTCAGGCAACTTGAGCGCCACAGCCGTTTTCAGATAGCCCTCAATGCAAAGGCTCTAGACGCAAATATTGGTGTGAGAGCCAATTCAATCAAGGAAACACTGCATGTTGGTGAAGGGCATACTGAAGAAGGATCAGCCGAGTGGTTCTTGTGGGACAACAACTCCATTTGGCTCACTAACTTCACACACCATCAGGCTTCCAAGCAGCTCTCAAGGAAACTCAGTTTTCACACTCTATGCTTAGTGCCCTTTGAGTGCCTAGGACTGAAATGAAGCTTGGTGAGCATCCCACACAAACGAATGCTGCACATGCGGGTTTCACATGCCACCAGCTCCACATTCTCAGGCAACTTCAGCGCCACAGACGTTTTCAGATAGCCCTCAATGCAAAGGCTCTAGACGCAAATATTGGTGTGAGAGCTAATTCAATCAAGGAAACACTGCATGTTGGTGAAGGGCATATTGAAGAAGGATCAGTCGAGTGGTTCTTGTGGGAGAACAACTCCATTTGGCTCACTAACTTCACACACCATCAGGCTTCCAAGCAGCTCTCAAGGAAACTCAGTTTTCACACTCTATGCTTAGTGCCCTTTGAATGCCTAGGACTGAAATGAAGCTTGGTGAGCATCCCACACAAACGAATGCTCCACATGCGGGTTTCACATGCCACCAACTCCACATTCTCAGGCATCTTCAGCGCCACAGCCGTTTTCAGATAGCCCTCAATGCAAAGGCTCTAGATGCAAATATTGGTGTGAGAGCTAATTCAATCAAGGAAACACTGCATGTTGGTGAAGGGCATATTGAAGAAGGATCAGCCGAGTGCTTCTTGTGAGAGAACAACTGCATTTGGCTCACTAACTTCACACACCATCAGGCTTCCAAGCAGCTCTCAAGGAAACTCAGTTTTCACACTCTATTCTTAGTGCCCTTTGAGTGCATTATGTAGGAATGAACCTGGTAGAGCATCCCACACAAACGAATGCTCCACATGCGGGTTTCACATGCCACCAACTCCACATTCTCAGGAAACTACAGCGCCACAGCCGTTTTCAGATAGCCCTCAATTCAAAGGCTCTAGACGCAAATATTGGTGTGAGAGCTAATTCAATCAAGGAAACACTGCATGTTGGTGAAGGGCATATTGAAGAAGGATCAGCCGAGTGGTTCTTGTGGGAGAACAACTCCATTTGGCTCACTAACTTCACACACCATCAGGCTTCCAAGCAGCTCTCAAGGAAACTCAGTTTTCACACTCTATGCTTAGTGCCCTTTGAGTGCCTAGGACTGAAATGAAGCTTGGTGAGCATCCCACACAAACGAATGCTCCACATGCGGGTTTCACATGCCACCAACTCCACATTCTCAGGCAACTTCAGCGCCACAGCCGTTTTCAGATAGCCCTCAATGCAAAGGCTCTAGACGCAAATATTGGTGTGAGAGCTAATTCAATCAAGGAAACACTGCATGTTGGTGAAGGGCATATTGAAGAAGGATCAGCCGAGTGGTTCTTGTGGGAGAACAACTCCATTTGGCTCACTAACTTCACACACCATCAGGCTTCCAAGCAGCTCTCAAGGAAACTCAGTTTTCACACTCTATGCTTAGTGCCCTTTGAGTGCCTAGGACTGAAATGAAGCTTGGTGAGCATCCCACACAAACGAATGCTCCACATGCGGGTTTCACATGCCACCAACTCCACATTCTCAGGCAACTTGAGCGCCACAGCCGTTTTCAGATAGCCCTCAATGCAAAGGCTCTAGACGCAAATATTGGTGTGAGAGCTAATTCAATCAAGGAAACACTGCATGTTGGTGAAGGGCGTATTGAAGAAGGATCAGCCGAGTGGTTCTTGTGGGAGAACAACTCCATTTGGCTCACTAACTTCACACACCATCAGGCTTCCAAGCAGCTCTCAAGGAAACTCAGTTTTCACACTCTATGCTTAGTGCCCTTTGAGTGCATTATCTAGGAATGAACCTAGAAGAGCATCCCACACAAACGACTGCTCCACATGCGGGTTTCACATGCCACCAACTCCACATTCTGAGGCAACTTCAGCGCCACAGCCGTTTTCAGATAGCCCTCAATGCAAAGGCTCTAGACGCAAATATTGGTGTGAGAGCTAATTCAATCAAGGAAACACTGCATGTTGGTGAAGGGCATATTGAAGAAGGATCAGTGGAGTGGTTCTTGTTTGACAACAACTCCATTTGGCTCACTAACTTCACACACCATCAGGCTTCCAAGCAGCTCTCAAGGAAACTCAGTTTTCACACTCTATGCTTAGTGCCCTTTGAGTGCATTATCTAGAATGAACCTGGTAGAGCATCCCACACAAACGAATGCTCCACGTGCGGGTTTCACATGCCACCAACTCCACATTCTCAGGCAACTTGAGCGCCACAGCCGTTTTCAGATAGCCCTCAATGCAAAGGCTCTAGAGGCAAATATTGGTGTGAGAGCCAATTCAATCAAGGAAACACTGCATGTTGGTGAAGGGCATACTGAATAAGGATCAGCCGAGTGGTTCTTGTGGGAGAACAACTCCATTTGGCTCACTAACTTCACACACCATCAGGCTTCCAAGCAGCTCTCAAGGAAACTCAGTTTTCACACTCTATGCTTAGTGCCCTTTGAGTGCCTAGGACTGAAATGAAGCTTGGTGAGCATCCCACACAAACGAATGCTGCACATGCGGGTTTCACATGCCACCAGCTCCACATTCTCAGGCAACTTCAGCGCCACAGACGTTTTCAGATAGCCCTCAATGCAAAGGCTCTAGACGCAAATATTGGTGTGAGAGCTAATTCAATCAAGGAAACACTGCATGTTGGTGAAGGGCATATTGAAGAAGGATCAGTCGAGTGGTTCTTGTGGGAGAACAACTCCATTTGGCTCACTAACTTCACACACCATCAGGCTTCCAAGCAGCTCTCAAGGAAACTCAGTTTTCACACTCTATGCTTAGTGCCCTTTGAATGCCTAGGACTGAAATGAAGCTTGGTGAGCATCCCACACAAACGAATGCTCCACATGCGGGTTTCACATGCCACCAACTCCACATTCTCAGGCATCTTCAGCGCCACAGCCGTTTTCAGATAGCCCTCAATGCAAAGGCTCTAGATGCAAATATTGGTGTGAGAGCTAATTCAATCAAGGAAACACTGCATGTTGGTGAAGGGCATATTGAAGAAGGATCAGCCGAGTGCTTCTTGTGAGAGAACAACTGCATTTGGCTCACTAACTTCACACACCATCAGGCTTCCAAGCAGCTCTCAAGGAAACTCAGTTTTCACACTCTATTCTTAGTGCCCTTTGAGTGCATTATGTAGGAATGAACCTGGTAGAGCATCCCACACAAACGAATGCTCCACATGCGGGTTTCACATGCCACCAATTCCACATTCTCAGGAAACTACAGCGCCACAGCCGTTTTCAGATAGCCCTCAATTCAAAGGCTCTAGACGCAAATATTGGTGTGAGAGCTAATTCAATCAAGGAAACACTGCATGTTGGTGAAGGGCATATTGAAGAAGGATCAGCCGAGTGATTCTTGTGGGAGAACAACTCCATTTGGCTCACTAACTTCACACACCATCAGGCTTCCAAGCAGCTCTCAAGGAAACTCAGTTTTCACACTCTATGCTTAGTGCCCTTTGAGTGCCTAGGACTGAAATGAAGCTTGGTGAGCATCCCACACAAACGAATGCTCCACATGCGGGTTTCACATGCCACCAACTCCACATTCTCAGGCAACTTCAGCGCCACAGCCGTTTTCAGATAGCCCTCAATGCAAAGGCTCTAGACGCAAATATTGGTGTGAGAGCTAATTCAATCAAGGAAACACTGCATGTTGGTGAAGGGCATATTGAAGAAGGATCAGCCGAGTGGTTCTTGTGGGAGAACAACTCCATTTGGCTCACTAACTTCACACACCATCAGGCTTCCAAGCATCTCTCAAGGAAACTCAGTTTTCACACTCTATGCTTAGTGCCCTTTGAGTGCCTAGGACTGAAATGAAGCTTGGTGAGCATCCCACACAAACGAATGCTCCACATGGGGGTTCACATGCCACCAACTCCACATTCTCAGGCAACTTCAGCGCCACAGCCGTTTTCAGATAGCCCTCAATGCAAAGGCTCTAGACGCAAATATTGGTGTGAGAGCTAATTCAATCAAGGAAACACTGCATGTTGGTGAAGGGCATATTGAAGAAGGATCAGCCGAGTGGTTCTTGTGGGAGAACAACTCCATTTGGCTCACTAACTTCACACACCATCAGGCTTCCAAGCAGCTCTCAAGGAAACTCAGTTTTCACACTCTATGCTTAGTGCCCTTTGAGTGCATTATCTAGGAATGAACCTGGTAGAGCATCCCACACAAACGACTGCTCCACATGCGGGTTTCACATGCCACCAACTCCACATTCTCAGGCAACTTGAGCGCCACAGCCGTTTTCAGATAGCCCTCAATGCAAAGGCTCTAGACGCAAATATTGGTGTGAGAGCTAATTCAATCAAGGAAACACTGCATGTTGGTGAAGGGCATATTGAAGAAGGATCAGCCGAGTGGTTCTTGTGGGAGAACAACTCCATTTGGCTCACTAACTTCACACACCATCAGGCTTCCAAGCAGCTCTCAAGGAAACTCAGTTTTCACACTCTATGCTTAGTGCCCTTTGAGTGCATTATCTAGGAAAGAACCTAGAAGAGCATCCCACACAAACGACTGCTCCACATGCGGGTTTCACATGCCACCAACTCCACATTCTCAGGCAACTTCAGCGCCACAGCCGTTTTCAGATAGCCCTCAATGCAAAGGCTCTAGACGCAAATATTGGTGTGAGAGCCAATTCAATCAAGGAAACACTGCATGTTGGTGAAGGGCATATTGAAGAAGGATCAGCCGAGTGGTTCTTGTGGGACAACAACTCCATTTGGCTCACTAACTTCACACACCATCAGGCTTCCAAGCAGCTCTCAAGGAAACTCAGTTTTCACACTCTATTCTTAGTGCCCTTTGAGTGCATTATGTAGGAATGAACCTGGTAGAGCATCCCACACAAACGAATGCTCCACATGCGGGTTTCACATGCCACCAATTCCACATTCTCAGGAAACTACAGCGCCACAGCCGTTTTCAGATAGCCCTCAATTCAAAGGCTCTAGACGCAAATATTGGTGTGAGAGCTAATTCAATCAAGGAAACACTGCATGTTGGTGAAGGGCATATTGAAGAAGGATCAGCCGAGTGATTCTTGTGGGAGAACAACTCCATTTGGCTCACTAACTTCACACACCATCAGGCTTCCAAGCAGCTCTCAAGGAAACTCAGTTTTCACACTCTATGCTTAGTGCCCTTTGAGTGCCTAGGACTGAAATGAAGCTTGGTGAGCATCCCACACAAACGAATGCTCCACATGCGGGTTTCACATGCCACCAACTCCACATTCTCAGGCAACTTCAGCGCCACAGCCGTTTTCAGATAGCCCTCAATGCAAAGGCTCTAGACGCAAATATTGGTGTGAGAGCTAATTCAATCAAGGAAACACTGCATGTTGGTGAAGGGCATATTGAAGAAGGATCAGCCGAGTGGTTCTTGTGGGAGAACAACTCCATTTGGCTCACTAACTTCACACACCATCAGGCTTCCAAGCATCTCTCAAGGAAACTCAGTTTTCACACTCTATGCTTAGTGCCCTTTGAGTGCCTAGGACTGAAATGAAGCTTGTGAGCATCCCACACAAACGAATGCTCCACATGGGGGTTCACATGCCACCAACTCCACATTCTCAGGCAACTTCAGCGCACAGCCGTTTTCAGATAGCCCTCAATGCAAAGGCTCTAGACGCAAATATTGGTGTGAGAGCTAATTCAATCAAGGAAACACTGCATGTTGGTGAAGGGCATATTGAAAGAAGGATCAGCCGAGTGGTTCTTGTGGGAGAACAACTCCATTTGGCTCACTAACTTCACACACCATCAGGCTTCCAAGCAGCTCTCAAGAAACTCAGTTTTCACACTCTAATGCTTAGTGCCCTTTGAGTGCATTATCTAGGAATGAACCTGGTAGAGCATCCCACACAAACCAATGCTCCACAAGCGGGTTTCACATGCCACCAACTCCACATTCTCAGGCAACTGAGCGCCACAGCCGTTTCAGATAGCCCTCAATGCAAAGGCTCTAGACGCAAATATTGGTGTGAGAGCTAATTCAATCAAGGAAACACTGCATGTTGGTGAAGGGGCATATTGAAGAAGGATCAGCCGAGTGTTCTTGTGGGAGAACAACTCCATTTGGCTCACTAACTTCACACACCATCAGGCTTCAAGCAGCTCTCAAGGAAACTCAGTTTTCACACTCTATGCTTAGTGCCCTTTGAGTGCATTATCTAGGAAAGAACCTAGAAGAGCATCCCACACAAACGACTGCTCCACATGCGGGTTTCACATGCCACCAACTCCACATTCTCAGGCAACTTCAGCGCCACAGCCGTTTTCAGATAGCCCTCAATGCAAAGGCTCTAGACGCAAATATTGGTGTGAGAGCCAATTCAATCAAGGAAACACTGCATGTTGGTGAAGGGCATATTGAAGAAGGATCAGCCGAGTGGTTCTTGTGGGACAACAACTCCATTTGGCTCACTAACTTCACACACCATCAGGCTTCCAAGCAGCTCTCAAGGAAACTCAGTTTTCACACTCTATTCTTAGTGCCCTTTGAGTGCATTATGTAGGAATGAACCTGGTAGAGCATCCCACACAAACGAATGCTCCACATGCGGGTTTCACATGCCACCAATTCCACATTCTCAGGAAACTACAGCGCCACAGCCGTTTTCAGATAGCCCTCAATTCAAAGGCTCTAGACGCAAATATTGGTGTGAGAGCTAATTCAATCAAGGAAACACTGCATGTTGGTGAAGGGCATATTGAAGAAGGATCAGCCGAGTGATTCTTGTGGGAGAACAACTCGGAGAACAACTCCATTTGGCTCACTAACTTCACACACCATCAGGCTTCCAAGCAGCTCTCAAGGAAACTCAGTTTTCACACTCTATGCTTAGTGCCCTTTGAGTGCCTAGGACTGAAATGAAGCTTGGTGAGCATCCCACACAAACGAATGCTCCACATGCGGGTTTCACATGCCACCAACTCCACATTCTCAGGCAACTTCAGCGCCACAGCCGTTTTCAGATAGCCCTCAATGCAAAGGCTCTAGACGCAAATATTGGTGTGAGAGCTAATTCAATCAAGGAAACACTGCATGTTGGTGAAGGGCATATTGAAGAAGGATCAGCCGAGTGGTTCTTGTGGGAGAACAACTCCATTTGGCTCACTAACTTCACACACCATCAGGCTTCCAAGCATCTCTCAAGGAAACTCAGTTTTCACACTCTATGCTTAGTGCCCTTTGAGTGCCTAGGACTGAAATGAAGCTTGGTGAGCATCCCACACAAACGAATGCTCCACATGGGGGTTCACATGCCACCAACTCCACATTCTCAGGCAACTTCAGCGCCACAGCCGTTTTCAGATAGCCCTCAATGCAAAGGCTCTAGACGCAAATATTGGTGTGAGAGCTAATTCAATCAAGGAAACACTGCATGTTGGTGAAGGGCATATTGAAGAAGGATCAGCCGAGTGGTTCTTGTGGGAGAACAACTCCATTTGGCTCACTAACTTCACACACCATCAGGCTTCCAAGCAGCTCTCAAGGAAACTCAGTTTTCACACTCTATGCTTAGTGCCCTTTGAGTGCATTATCTAGGAATGAACCTGGTAGAGCATCCCACACAAACCAATGCTCCACATGCGGGTTTCACATGCCACCAACTCCACATTCTCAGGCAACTTGAGCGCCACAGCCGTTTTCAGATAGCCCTCAATGCAAAGGCTCTAGACGCAAATATTGGTGTGAGAGCTAATTCAATCAAGGAAACACTGCATGTTGGTGAAGGGCATATTGAAGAAGGATCAGCCGAGTGGTTCTTGTGGGAGAACAACTCCATTTGGCTCACTAACTTCACACACCATCAGGCTTCCAAGCAGCTCTCAAGGAAACTCAGTTTTCACACTCTATGCTTAGTGCCCTTTGAGTGCATTATCTAGGAAAGAACCTAGAAGAGCATCCCACACAAACGACTGCTCCACATGCGGGTTTCACATGCCACCAACTCCACATTCTCAGGCAACTTCAGCGCCACAGCCGTTTTCAGATAGCCCTCAATGCAAAGGCTCTAGACGCAAATATTGGTGTGAGAGCCAATTCAATCAAGGAAACACTGCATGTTGGTGAAGGGCATATTGAAGAAGGATCAGCCGAGTGGTTCTTGTGGGACAACAACTCCATTTGGCTCACTAACTTCACACACCATCAGGCTTCCAAGCAGCTCTCAAGGAAACTCAGTTTTCACACTCTATGCTTAGTGCCCTTTGAGTGCCTAGGACTGAAATGAAGCTTGGTGAGCATCCCACACAAACGAATGCTGCACATGCGGGTTTCACATGCCACCAGCTCCACATTCTCAGGCAACTTGAGCCCCACAGACGTTTTCAGATAGCCCTCAATGCAAAGGCTCTAGATGCAAATATTGGTGTGAGAGCTAATTCAATCAATGAAACACTGCATGTTGGTGAAGGGCATATTGAAGAAGGATCAGCCGAGTGGTTCTTGTGGGAGAACAACTCCATTTGGCTCACTAACTTCACACACCATCAGGCTTCCAAGCAGCTCTCAAGGAAACTCAGTTTTCACACTCTATGCTTAGTGCCCTTTGAGTGCCTAGGACTGAAATGAAGCTTGGTGAGCATCCCACACAAACGAATGCTCCACATGCGGGTTTCACATGCCACCAACTCCACATTCTCAGGCAACTTCAGCGCCACAGCCGTTTTCAGATAGCCCTCAATGCAAAGGCTCTAGACGCAAATATTGGTGTGAGAGCTAATTCAATCAAGGAAACACTGCATGTTGGTGAAGGGCATATTGAAGAAGGATCAGCCGAGTGGTTCTTGTGGGAGAACAACTCCATTTGGCTCACTAACTTCACACACCATCAGGCTTCCAAGCAGCTCTCAAGGAAACTCAGTTTTCACACTCTATGCTTAGTGCCCTTTGAGTGCATTATCTAGGAATGAACCTGGTAGAGCATCCCACACAAACCAATGCTCCACATGCGGGTTTCACATGCCACCAACTCCACATTCTCAGGCAACTTCAGCGCCACAGCCGTTTTCAGATAGCCCTCAATGCAAAGGCTCTAGACGCAAATATTGGTGTGAGAGCTAATTCAATCAAGGAAACACTGCATGTTGGTGAAGGGCATATTGAAGAAGGATCAGCCGAGTGGTTCTTGTGGGAGAACAACTCCATTTGGCTCACTAACTTCACACACCATCAGGCTTCCAAGCAGCTCTCAAGGAAACTCAGTTTTCACACTCTATGCTTAGTGCCCTTTGAGTGCATTATCTAGGAATGAACCTAGAAGAGCATCCCACACAAACGACTGCTCCACATGCGGGTTTCACATGCCACCAACTCCACATTCTCAGGCAACTTCAGCGCCACAGCCGTTTTCAGATAGCCCTCAATGCAAAGGCTCTAGACGCAAATATTGTGTGAGAGCTAATTCAATCAAGGAAACACTGCATGTTGGTGAAGGGCATATTGAAGAAGGATCAGCCGAGTGGTTCTTGTTTGACAACAACTCCATTTGGCTCACTAACTTCACACACCATCAGGCTTCCAAGCAGCTCTCAAGGAAACTCAGTTTTCACACTCTATGCTTAGTGCCCTTTGAGTGCATTATCTAGGAATGAACCTGGTAGAGCATCCCACACAAACGAATGCTCCACATGCGGGTTTCACATGCCACCAACTCCACATTCTCAGGCAAATTCAGCACCACAGCCGTTTTCAGATAGCCCTCAATGCAAAGGCTGTAGACGCAAATATTGGTGTGAGAGCTAATTCAATCAAGGAAACACTGCATGTTGGTGAAGGGCATATTGAAGAAGGATCAGCCGAGTGCTTCTTGTGGGAGAACAACTCCATTTGGATCACTAACGTCACACACCATCAGGCTTCCAAGCAGCTCTCAAGGAAACTCAGTTTTCACACTCTATGCTTAGTGCATTTGAGGGCCTAGGACTGAAATGAAGCTTGGTAAGCATCCCACACAAACGAATGCTCCACATGCGGGTTTCACATGCCACCAACTCCACATTCTCAGGCAACTTCAGCGCCACAGCCGTTTTCAGATAGCCCTCAATTCAAAGGCTCTAGACGCAAATATTGGTGTGAGAGCCAATTCAATCAAGGAAACACTGCATGTTGGTGAAGGGCATACTGAAGAAGGATCAGCCGAGTGGTTCTTGTGGGAGAACAACTCCATTTGGCTCACTAACTTCACACACCATCAGGCTTCCAAGCAGCTCTCAAGGAAACTCAGTTTTCACACTCTATGCTTAGTGCCCTTTGAGTGCCTAGGACTGAAATGAAGCTTGGTGAGCATCCCACACAAACGAATGCTGCACATGCGGGTTTCACATGCCACCAGCTCCACATTCTCAGGCAACTTGAGCCCCACAGACGTTTTCAGATAGCCCTCAATGCAAAGGCTCTAGACGGCAAATATTGGTGTGAGAGCTAATTCAATCAAGGAAACACTGCATGTTGGTGAAGGGCATATTGAAGAAGGATCAGCCGAGTGGTTCTTGTGGGAGAACAACTCCATTTGGCTCACTAACTTCACACACCATCAGGCTTCCAAGCAGCTCTCAAGGAAACTCAGTTTTCACACTCTATGCTTAGTGCCCTTTGAGGGCCTAGGACTGAAATGAAGCTTGGTGAGCATCCCACACAAACGAATGCTCCACATGCGGGTTTCACATGCCACCAACTCCACATTCTCAGGCAACTTCAGCGCCACAGCCGTTTTCAGATAGCCCTCAATGCAAAGGCTCTAGACGCAAATATTGGTGTGAGAGCCAATTCAATCAAGGAAACACTGCATGTTGGTGAAGGGCATATTGAAGAAGGATCAGCCGAGTGGTTCTTGTGGGAGAACAACTCCATTTGGCTCACTAACTTCACACACCATCAGGCTTCCAAGCAGCTCTCAAGGAAACTCAGTTTTCACACTCTATGCTTAGTGCCCTTTGAGTGCATTATCTAGGAATGAACCTGGTAGAGCATCCCACACAAACGAATGCTCCACATGCGGGTTTCACATGCCACCAACTCCACATTCTCAGGCATCTTCAGCGCCACAAACCGTTTTCAGATAGCCCTCAATGCAAAGGCTCTAGATGCAAATATTGGTGTGAGAGCTAATTCAATCAAGGAAACACTGCATGTTGGTGAAGGGCATATTGAAGAAGGATCAGCCGAGTGGTTCTTGTGGGAGAACAACTCCATTTGGCTCACTAACTTCACACACCATCAGGCTTCCAAGCAGCTCTCAAGGAAACTCAGTTTTCACACTCTATGCTTAGTGCCCTTTGAGTGCATTATCTAGGAATGAACCTGGTAGAGCATCCCACACAAACCAATGCTCCACATGCGGGTTTCACATGCCACCAACTCCACATTCTCAGGCAAATTCAGCACCACAGCCGTTTTCAGATAGCCCTCAATGCAAAGGCTCTAGACGCAAATATTGGTGTGAGAGCTAATTCAATCAAGGAAACACTGCATGTTGGTGAAGGGCATATTGAAGAAGGATCAGCCGAGTGGTTCTTGTGGGAGAACAACTCCATTTGGCTCACTAACGTCACACACCATCAGGCTTCCAAGCAGCTCTCAAGGAAACTCAGTTTTCACACTCTATGCTTAGTGCCTTTTGAGGGCCTAGAACTGAAATGAAGCTTGGTAAGCATCCCACACAAACGAATGCTCCACATGCAGCCGTTTTCAGATAGCCCTCAACGCAAAGGCTCTAGATGCAAATATTGGTGTGACGAGCTAATTCAATCAAGGAAACACTGCATGTTGGTGAAGGGCATATTTAAGAAGGATCAGCCGGAAGTGGTTCTTGTGGGAGAACAACTCCATTTGGCTCACTAACTTCACACACCATCAGGCCTTCCAAGCAGCTCTCAAGGAAACTCAGTTTTCACACTCTATGCTTAGTGCCCCTTTGAGTGCCCTAGGACTGAAATGAAGCTTGGTGAGCATCCCACACAAACGAATGCTCCACATGCGGGTTTTCACATGCCACCAGCTCCACATTCTCAGGCAACTTGAGCCCCACAGACGTTTTCAGATAGCCCTCAATGCAAAGGCTCTAGACGCAAATATTGGTGTGAGAGCTAATTCAATCAAGGAAACACTGCATGTTGGTGAAGGGCATATTGAAGAAGGATCAGCCGAGTGCTTCTTGTGGGAGAACAACTCCCATTTTGGCTCACTAACTCACACACCATCAGGCTTCCAAGCAGCTCTCAAGGGAAACTCAGTTTTCACACCTCTATGGCTTAGTGCCCTTTGAGGGCCTAGGACTGAAATGAAGCTTGGGTAAGCATCCAGCACACAAACGAATGCTCCACATGCGGGGTTTCACATGCCACCAACTCCACATTCTCAGGCAACTTCAGCGGCCACAGCCGTTTTTCAGATAGCCCTCAATGCAAAGGCTCTAGACGCAAATATTGGTGTGAGAGCCAATTCAATCAAGGAAACACTGCATGTTGGTGAAGGGGCATACTGAAGAAGGATCAGGCCGAGTGGGTTCTTGTGGGGACAACAACTCCATTTGGCTCACTAACTTCACACACCATCAGGCTTCCAAGCAGCTCTCAAGGAAACTCAGTTTTTCACACTCTATCCCTTAGTGCCCTTTGAGTGCCTAGGACTGAAATGAAGCTTGGTGAGCATCCCCACACAAACGAATGCTGCACATGCGGGTTTCACATGCCACCAGCTCCACATTCTCAGGCAACTTGAGCCCCCACGAGACGTTTTCAGATAGCCCTCAATGCAAAGGCTCTAGACGCAAATATTGGTGTGAGAGCTAATTCAATCAAGGAAACACTGCCATGTTGGTGAAGGGGCATATTGAAGAAGGATCAGCCGAGTGGTTCTTGTGGGAGAACAACTCCATTTGGCTCACTAACTTCACACACCATCAGGCTTCCAAGCAGCTCTCAAGGAAACTCAGTTTTCACACTCTATGCTTAGTGCCCTTTGAGGGGCCTAGGACTGAAATGAAGCTTGGTGAGCATCCCACACAAACGAATGCTCCACATGCGGGTTTCACATGCCACCAACTCCACATTCTTAGGCAACTTCAGCGCCACAGGCCGTTTTCAGATAGCCCTCAATGCAAAGGCTCTAGACGCAAATATTGGTGTGAGAGCTAATTCAATCAAGGAAACACTGCATGTTGGTGAAGGGGCATATTGAAGAAGGATCAGCCTGAGTGGTTCTTGTGGGAGAACAACTCCATTTGGCTCACTAACTTCACACACCATCAGGCTTCCAAGCAGCTCTCAAGGAAACTCAGTTTTCACAACTCTATGCTTAGTGCCCTTTGAGTGCATTATCTAGGAATGAACCTGGTAGAGCATCCCACACAAACGAATGCTCCACATGCGGGTTTCACATGCCACCAACTCCACATTCTCAGGCAACTTCAGCGCCACAGCCGTTTTCAGATAGCCCTCAATGCAAAGGCTCTAGACGCAAATATTGGTGTGAGAGCTAATTCAATCAAGGAAACACTGCATGTTGGTGAAGGGCATATTGAAGAACGATCAGCCGAGTGATTCTTTTATCAGCCGAGTGATTCTTGTGGGAGAACAACTCCATTTGGCTCACTACCGTCACACACCATCAGGCTTCCAAGCAGCTCTCAAGGAAACTCAGTTTTCACACTCTATGCTTAGTGCCCTTTGAGTGCCTAGGACTGAAATGAAGCTTGGTGAGCATCCCACACAAACGAATGCTCCACATGCGGGTTTCACATGCCACCAGCTCCACATTCTCAGGCAACTTGAGCCCCACAGACGTTTTCAGATAGCCCTCAATGCAAGGCTCTAGACGCAAATATTGGTGTGAGAGCTAATTCAATCAAGGAAACACTGCATGTTGGTGAAGGGCATATTGAAGAAGGATCAGCCGAGTGCTTCTTGTGGGAGAACAACTCCATTTGGCTCACTAACTTCACACACCATCAGGCTTCCAAGCAGCTCTCAAGGAAACTCAGTTTCACACTCTATGCTTAGTGCCCTTTGAGGGCCTAGGACTGAAATGAAGCTTGGTAAGCTTCCCACACAAACGAATGCTCCACATGCGGGTTTCACATGCCACCACTCCACATTCTCAGGCAACTTCAGCGCCACAGCCGTTTTCAGATAGCCCTCAATGCAAAGGCTCTAGACGCAAATATTGGTGTGAGAGCCAATTCAATCAAGGAAACACTGCATGTTGGTGAAGGGCATACTGAAGAAGGATCAGCCGAGTGGTTCTTGTGGAGAACAACTCCATTTGGCTCACTAACTTCACACACCATCAGGCTTCAAGCAGCTCTCAAGGAAACTCAGTTTTCACACTCTATGCTTAGTGCCCTTTGAGTGCCTAGGACTGAAATGAAGCTTGGTGAGCATCCCACACAAACGAATGCTGCACATGCGGGTTTCACATGCCACCAGCTCCACATTCTCAGGCAACTTGAGCCCCACAGACGTTTTCAGATAGCCCTCAATGCAAAGGCTCTAGACGCAAATATTGGTGTGAGAGCTAATTCAATCAAGGAAACACTGCATGTTGGTGAAGGGCATATTGAAGAAGGATCAGCCGAGTGGTTCTTGTGGGAGAACAACTCCATTTGGCTCACTAACTTCACACACCATCAGGCTTCCAAGCAGCTCTCAAGGAAACTCAGTTTTCACACTCTATGCTTAGTGCCCTTTGAGGGCCTAGGACTGAAATGAAGCTTGGTGAGCATCCCACACAAACGAATGCTCCACATGCGGGTTTCACATGCCACCAACTCCACATTCTTAGGCAACTTCAGCGCCACAGCCGTTTTCAGATAGCCCTCAATGCAAAGGCTCTAGACGCAAATATTGGTGTGAGAGCTAATTCAATCAAGGAAACACTGCATGTTGGTGAAGGGCATATTGAAGAAGGATCAGCTGAGTGGTTCTTGTGGGAGAACAACTCCATTTGGCTCACTAACTTCACACACCATCAGGCTTCCAAGCAGCTCTCAAGGAAACTCAGTTTTCACACTCTATGCTTAGTGCCCTTTGAGTGCATTATCTAGGAATGAACCTGGTAGAGCATCCCACACAAACGAATGCTCCACATGCGGGTTTCACATGCCACCAACTCCACATTCTCAGGCAACTTCAGCGCCACAGCCGTTTTCAGATAGCCCTCAATGCAAAGGCTCTAGACGCAAATATTGGTGTGAGAGCTAATTCAATCAAGGAAACACTGCATGTTGGTGAAGGGCATATTGAAGAACGATCAGCCGAGTGATTCTTGTGGGAGAACAACTCCATTTGGCTCACTACCGTCACACACCATCAGGCTTCCAAGCAGCTCTCAAGGAAACTCAGTTTTCACACTCTATGCTTAGTGCCCTTTGAGTGCCTAGGACTGAAATGAAGCTTGGTGAGCATCCCACACAAACGAATGCTCCACATGCGGGTTTCACATGCCACCAGCTCCACATTCTCAGGCAACTTGAGCCCCACAGACGTTTTCAGATAGCCCTCAATGCAAAGGCTCTAGACGCAAATATTGGTGTGAGAGCTAATTCAATCAAGGAAACACTGCATGTTGGTGAAGGGCATATTGAAGAAGGATCAGCCGAGTGGTTCTTGTGGGAGAACAACTCCATTTGGCTCACTAACTTCACACACCATCAGGCTTCCAAGCAGCTCTCAAGGAAACTCAGTTTTCACACTCTATGCTTAGTGCCCTTTGAGTGCCTAGGACTGAAATGAAGCTTGGTGAGCATCCCACACAAACGAATGCTCCACATGCGGGTTTCACATGCCACCAACTCCACATTCTCAGGCAACTTCAGCGCCACAGCCGTTTTCAGATAGCCCTCAATGCAAAGGCTCTAGACGCAAATATTGGTGTGAGAGCCAATTCAATCAAGGAAACACTGCATGTTGGTGAAGGGCATATTGAAGAAGGATCAGCCGAGTGCTTCTTGTGGGAGAACAGCTCCATTTGGCTCACTAACTTCACACACCATCAGGCTTCCAAGCAGCTCTCAAGGAAACTCAGTTTTCACACTCTATGCTTAGTGCCCTTTGAGTGCATTATCTAGGAATGAACCTGGTAGAGCATCCCACACAAACCAATGCTCCACATGCGGGTTTCACATGCCACCAACTCCACATTCTCAGGCATCTTCAGCGCCACAACCGTTTTCAGATAGCCCTCAATGCAAAGGCTCTAGATGCAAATATTGGTGTGAGAGCTAATTCAATCAAGGAAACACTGCATGTTGGTGAAGGGCATATTGAAGAAGGATCAGCCGAGTGGTTCTTGTGAGAGAACAACTGCATTTGGCTCACTAACTTCACACACCATCAGGCTTCCAAGCAGCTCTCAAGGAAACTCAGTTTTCACACTCTATGCTTAGTGCCCTTTGAGTGCATTATCTAGGAATGAACCTGGTAGAGCATCCCACACAAACCAATGCTCCACATGCGGGTTTCATATGCCACCAACTCCACATTCTCAGGCAAATTCAGCACCACAGCCGTTTTCAGATAGCCCTCAATGCAAAGGCTCTAGACGCAAATATTGGTGTGAGAGCTAATTCAATCAAGGAAACACTGCATGTTGGTGAAGGGCATATTGAAGAAGGATCAGCCGAGTGGTTCTTGTGGGAGAACAACTCCATTTGGCTCACTAACGTCACACACCATCAGGCTTCCAAGCAGCTCTCAAGGAAACTCAGTTTTCACACTCTATGCTTAGTGCCCTTTGAGGGCCTAGAACTGAAATGAAGCTTGGTAAGCATCCCACACAAACGAATGCTCCACATGCGGGTTTCACATGCCACCAACTCCACATTCTCAGGCAACTTCACCGCCACAGCCGTTTTCAGATAGCCCTCAATGCAAAGGCTCTAGATGCAAATATTGGTGTGAGAGCTAATTCAATCAAGGAAACACTGCATGTTGGTGAAGGGCATATTTAAGAAGGATCAGCCGAGTGGTTCTTGTGGGAGAACAACTCCATTTGGCTCACTAACTTCACACACCATCAGGCTTCCAAGCAGCTCTCAAGGAAACTCAGTTTTCACACTCTATGCTTATGGCCTTTGAGTGCCTAGGACTGAAATGAAGCTTGGTGAGCATCCCACACAAACGAATGCTCCACATGCGGGTTTCACATGCCACCAGCTCCACATTCTCAGGCAACTTGAGCCCCACAGACGTTTTCAGATAGCCCTCAATGCAAAGGCTCTAGACGCAAATATTGCTGTGAGAGCTAATTCAATCAAGGAAACACTGCATGTTGGTGAAGGGCATATTGAAGAAGGATCAGCCGAGTGGTTCTTGTGGGAGAACAACTCCATTTGGCTCACTAACTTCACACACCATCAGGCTTCCAAGCAGCTCTCATTGAAACTCAGTTTTCACACTCTATGCTTAGTGCCCTTTGAATGCCTAGGACTGAAATGAAGCTTGGTGAGCATCCCACACAAACGAATGCTCCACATGCGGGTTTCACATGCCACCAGCTCCACATTCTCAGGCATCTTCAGCGCCACAACCGTTTTCAGATAGCCCTCAATGCAAAGGCTCTAGATGCAAATATTGGTGTGAGAGCTAATTCAATCAAGGAAACACTGCATGTTGGTGAAGGGCATATTGAAGAAGGATCAGCCGAGTGCTTCTTGTGGGAGAACAACTGCATTTGGCTCACTAACTTCACACACCATCAGGCTTCCAAGCAGCTCTCAAGGAAACTCAGTTTTCACACTCTATGCTTAGTGCCCTTTGAGTGCATTATCTAGGAATGAACCTGGTAGAGCATCCCACACAAATGAATGCTCCACATGCGGGTTTCACATGCCACCAACTCCACATTCTCAGGCAAATTCAGCACCACAGCCATTTTCAGATAGCCCTCAATGCAAAGGCTCTAGACGCAAATATTGGTGTGAGAGCTAATTCAATCAAGGAAACACTGCATGTTGGTGAAGGGCATATTGAAGAAGGATCAGCTGAGTGGTTCTTGTGGGAGAACAACTCCATTTGGATCACTAATTTCACACACCATCAGGCTTCCAAGCAGCTCTCAAGGAAACTCAGTTTTCACACTCTATGCTTAGTGCCCTTTGAGGGCCTAGGACTGAAATGAAGCTTGGTAAGCATCCCACACAAACGAATGCTCCACATGCGGGTTTCACATGCCACCAACTCCACATTCTCAGGCAACTTCAGCGCCACAGCCGTTTTCAGATAGCCCTCAATTCAAAGGCTCTAGACGCAAATATTGGTGTGAGAGCCAATTCAATCAAGGAAACACTGAATGTTGGTGAAGGGCATACTGAAGAAGGATCAGCCGAGTGGTTCTTGTGGGACAACAACTCCATTTGGCTCACTAACTTCACACACCATCAGGCTTCCAAGCAGCTCTCAAGGAAACTCAGTTTTCACACTCTATGCTTAGTGCCCTTTGAGTGCCTAGGACTGAAATGAAGCTTGGTGAGCATCCCACACAAACGAATGCTCCACATGCGGGTTTCACATGCCACCAACTCCACATTCTTAGGCAACTTCAGCGCCACAGCCGTTTTCAGATAGCCCTCAATGCAAAGGCTCTAGACGCAAATATTGGTGTGAGAGCTAATTCAATCAAGGAAACACTGCATGTTGGTGAAGGGCATATTGAAGAAGGATCAGCTGAGTGGTTCTTGTGTGAGAACAACTCCATTTGGCTCACTAACTTCACACACCATCAGGCTTCCAAGCAGCTCTCAAGGAAACTCAGTTTTCACACTCTATGCTTAGTGCCCTTTGAGTGCATTATCTAGGAATGAACCTGGTACAGCATCCCACACAAACCAATGCTCCACATGCGGGTTTCACATGCCACCAACTCCACATTCTCAGGCAACTTGAGCGCCACAGCCGTTTTCAGATAGCCCTCAATGCAAAGGCTCTAGACGCAAATATTGGTGTGAGAGCTAATTCAATCAAGGAAACACTGCATGTTGGTGAAGGGCATATTGAAGAAGGATCAGCTGAGTGGTTCTTGTGGGAGAACAACTCCATTTGGCTCACTAACTTCACACACCATCAGGCTTCCAAGCAGCTCTCAAGGAAACTCAGTTTTCACACTCTATGCTTAGTGCCCTTTGAGTGCCTAGGACTGAAATGAAGCTTGGTGAGCATCCCACACAAACGAATGCTCCACATGCGGGTTTCACATGCCACCAACTCCACATTCTCAGGCAACTTCAGCGCCACAGCCGTTTTCAGATAGCCCTCAATGCAAAGGCTCTAGACGCAAATATTGGTGTGAGAGCCAATTCAATCAAGGAAACACTGCATGTTGGTGAAGGGCATATTGAAGAAGGATCAGCCGAGTGGTTCTTGTGGGAGAACAGCTCCATTTGGCTCACTAACTTCACACACCATCAGGCTTCCAAGCAGCTCTCAAGGAAACTCAGTTTTCACACTCTATGCTTAGTGCACTTTGAGTGCATTATCTAGGAATGAACCTGGTAGAGCATCCCACACAAACGAATGCTCCACATGCGGGTTTCACATGCCACCAACTCCACATTCTCAGGCAACTTGAGCGCCACAGCCGTTTTCAGATAGCCCTCAATGCAAAGGCTCTAGACGCAAATATTGGTGTGAGAGCTAATTCAATCAAGGAAACACTGCATGTTGGTGAAGGGCATATTGAAGAAGGATCAGCCGAGTGGTTCTTGTGGGAGAACAACTGCATTTGGCTCACTAACTTCACACACCATCAGGCTTCCAAGCAGCTCTCAAGGAAAGTCAGTTTTCACACTCTATGCTTGGTGCCCTTTGAGTGCATTATCTAGGAATGAACCTGGTAGAGCATCCCACACAAACGAATGCTCCACATGCGGGTTTCACATGCCACCAACTCCACATTCTCAGGCAAATTCAGCACCACAGCCGTTTTCAGATAGCCCTCAATGCAAAGGCTCTAGACGCAAATATTGGTGTGAGAGCTAATTCAATCAAGGAAACACTGCATGTTGGTGAAGGGCATATTGAAGAAGGATCAGCCGAGTGGTTCTTGTGGGAGAACAACTCCATTTGGCTCAATAACGTCACACACCATCAGGCTTCCAAGCAGCTCTCAAGGAAACTCAGTTTTCACACTCTATGCTTAGTGCCCTTTGAGGGCCTAGGACTGAAATAAAGCTTGGTAAGCATCCCACACAAACGAATGCTCCACATGCGGGTTTCACATGCCACCAACTCCACATTCTCAGGCAACTTCACCGCCACAGCCGTTTTCAGATAGCCCTCAATGCAAAGGCTCTAGATGCAAATATTGGTGTGAGAGCTAATTCAATCAAGGAAACACTGCATGTTGGTGAAGGGCATATTTAAGAAGGATCAGCCCAGTGGTTCTTGTGGGAGAACAACTCCATTTGGCTCACTAACTTCACACACCATCAGGCTTCCAAGCAGCTCTCAAGGAAACTCAGTTTTCACACTCTATGCTTAGTGCCCTTTGAGTGCCTAGGACTGAAATGAAGCTTGGTGAGCATCCCACACAAACGAATGCTCCACATGCGGGTTTCACATGCCACCAACTCCACATTCTCAGGAAACTTCAGAGCCACAGCCGTTTTCAGATAGCCCTCAATGCAAAGGCTCTAGACGCAAATATTGGTGTGAGAGCCAATTCAATCAAGGAAACACTGCATGTTGGTGAAGGGCATATTGAAGAAGGATCAGCCGAGTGGTTCTTGTGGGAGAACAACTCCATTTGGCTCACTAACTTCACACACCATCAGGCTTCCAAGCAGCTCTCAAGGAAACTCAGTTTTCACACTCTATGCTTAGTGCCTTTGAGTGCATTATCTAGGAATGAACCTGGTAGAGCATCCCACACAAACCAATGCTCCACATGCGGGTTTCACATGCCACCAACTCCACATTCTCAGGCAACTTGAGCGCCACAGCCGTTTTCACATAGCCCTCAATGCAAAGGCTCTAGACGCAAATATTGGTGTGAGAGCTAATTCAATCAAGGAAACACTGCATGTTGGTGAAGGGCATATTGAAGAAGGATCAGCCGAGTGCTTCTTGTGGGAGAACAACTCCATTTGGCTCACTAACTTCACACACCATCAGGCTTCCAAGCAGCTCTCAAGGAAACTCAGTTTTCACACTCTATGCTTAGTGCCCTTTGAGTGCCTAGGACTGAAATGAAGCTTGGTGAGCATCCCACACAAACGAATGCTCCACATGCGGTTTCACATGCCACCAACTCCACATTCTCAGGAATCTTCAGCGCCACAAGCGTTTTCAGATAGCCCTCAATGCAAAGGCTCTAGATGCAAATATTGGTGTGAGAGCTAATTCAATCAAGGAAACACTGCATGTTGGTGAAGGGCATATTGAAGAAGGATCAGCCGAGTTCTTCTTGTGGGAGAACAACTGCATTTGGCTCACTAACTTCACACACCATCAGGCTTCCAAGCAGCTCTCAAGGAAACTCAGTTTTCACACTCTATGCTTAGTGCCCTTTGAGTGCATTATCTAGGAATGAACCTGGTAGAGCATCCCACACAAACGAATGCTCCACATGCGGGTTTCACATGCCACCAACTCCACATTCTCAGGCAAATTCAGCGCCACAGCCGTTTTCAGATAGCCCTCAATGCAAAGGCTCTAGACGCAAATATTGGTGTGAGAGCTAATTCAATCAAGGAAACACTGCATGTTGGTGAAGGGCATATTGAAGAAGGATCAGCCGAGTGGTTCTTGTGGGAGAACAACTCCATTTGGCTCACTAACTTCACACACCATCAGGCTTCCAAGCAGCTCTCAAGGAAACTCAGTTTTCACACTCTATGCTTAGTGCCCTTTGAGGGCCTAGGACTGAAATGAAGCTTGGTAAGCATCCCACACCAACGAAAGCTCCACATGCGGGTTTCACATGCCACCAACTCCACATTCTCAGGCAACTTCACCGCCACAGCCGTTTTCAGATAGCCCTCAATGCAAAGGCTCTAGATGCAAATATTGGTGTGAGAGCTAATTCAATCAAGGAAACACTGCATGTTGGTGAAGGGCATATTTAAGAAGGATCAGCCGAGTGGTTCTTGTGGGAGAACAACTCCATTTGGCTCACTAACTTCACACACACCATCAGGCTTCCAAGCAGCTCTCAAGGAAACTCAGTTTTCACACTCTATGCTTAGTGCCCTTTGAGTGCCTAGGACTGAAATGAAGCTTGGTGAGCATCCCCACACAAACGAATGCTCTACATGCGGGTTTCACATGCCACCAACTCCACATTCTCAGGCAACTTCAGAGCCACAGCCGTTTTCAGATAGCCCTCAATGCAAAGGCTCTAGACGCAAATATTGGTGTGAGAGCCAATTCAATCAAGGAAACACTGCATGTTGGTGAAGGGCATATTGAAGAAGGATCAGCCGAGTGGTTCTTGTGGGAGAACAACTGCATTTGGCTCACTAACTTCACACACCATCAGGCTTCCAAGCAGCTCTCAAGGAAACTCAGTTTTCACACTCTATGCTTAGTGCCTTTGAGTGCATTATCTAGGAATGAACCTGGTAGAGCATCCCACACAAACGAATGCTCCACATGCGGGTTTCACATGCCACCAACTCCACATTCTCAGGCAACTTCAGCGCCACAGCCGTTTTCAGATAGCCCTCAATGCAAAGGCTCTAGACGCAAATATTGGTGTGAGAGCTAATTCAATCAAGGAAACACTGCATGTTGGTGAAGGGCATATTGAAAAAGGATCAGCGGAGTGGTTCTTGTGGGAGAACAACTGCCTTTGGCTCACTAACTTCACACACCATCAGGCTTCCAAGCAGCTCTCAAGGAAACTCAGTTTTCACACTCTATGCTTAGTGCCCTTTGAGGGCCTAGGAATGAAATGAAGCTTGGTAAGCATCCCACACCAACGAATGCTCCACATGCGGGTTTCACATGCCACCAACTCCACATTCTCAGGCAACTTCACCGCCACAGCCGTTTTCAGATAGCCCTCAATGCAAAGGCTCTAGATGCAAATATTGGTGTGAGAGCTAATTCAATCAAGGAAACACTGCATGTTGGTGAAGGGCATATTTAAGAAGGATCAGCCGAGTGGTTCTTGTGGGAGAACAACTCCATTTGGCTCACTAACTTCACACACCATCAGGCTTCCAAGCAGCTCTCAAGGAAACTCAGTTTTCACACTCTATGCTTAGTGCCCTTTGAGTGCCTAGGACTGAAATGAAGCTTGGTGAGCATCCCACACAAACGAATGCTCCAGATGCGGGTTTCACATGCCACCAACTCCACATTCTCAGGCAACTTCAGAGCCACAGCCGTTTTCAGATAGCCCTCAATGCAAAGGCTCTAGACGCAAATATTCGTGTGGGAGCTAATTCAATCAAGGAAACACTGCATGTTGGTGAAGGGCATATTGAAGAAGGATCAGCCGAGTGGTTCTTGTGGGAGAACAACTCCATTTGGCTCACTAACTTCACACACCATCAGGCTTCCAAGCAGCTCTCAAGGAAACTCAGTTTTCACACTCTATGCTTAGTGCCTTTGAGTGCATTATCTAGGAATGAACCTGGTAGAGCATCCCACACAAACCAATGCTCCACATGCGGGTTTCACATGCCACCAACTCCACATTCTCAGGCAACTTCAGAGCCACAGCCGTTTTCAGATAGTCCTCAATGCAAAGGCTCTAGACGCAAATATTGGTGTGAGAGCTAATTCAATCAAGGAAACACTGCATGTTGGTGAAGGGCATATTGAAGAAGGATCATCCGAGTGGTTCTTGTGGGAGAACAACTCCATTTGGCTCACTAACTTCACACACCATCAGGCTTCCAAGCAGCTCTCAAGGAAACTCAGTTTTCACACTCTATGCTTAGTGCCCTTTGAGTGCCTAGGACTGAAATGAAGCTTGGTGAGCATCCCACACAAACGAATGCTCCACATGCGGGTTTCACATGCCACCAACTCCACATTCTCAGGCAACTTCAGCGCCACAGCCGTTTTCAGATAGCCCTCAATGCAAAGGCTCTAGACGCAAATATTGGTGTGAGAGCTAATTCAATCAAGGAAACACTGCATGTTGGTGAAGGGCATATTGAAGAAGGATCAGCTGAGTGGTTCTTGTGGGAGAACAACTCCATTTGGCTTACTAACTTCACACACCATCAGGCTTCCAAGCAGCTCTCAAGGAAACTCAGTTTTCACACTCTATGCTTAGTGCCCTTTGAGTGCATTATCTAGGAATGAACCTGGTAGAGCATCCCACACAAACCAATGCTCCACATGCGGGTTTCACATGCCACCAACTCCACATTCTCAGGCATCTTCAGCGCCACAACCGTTTTCAGATAGCCCTCAATGCAAAGGCTCTAGATGCAAATATTGGTGTGAGAGCTAATTCAATCAAGGAAACACTGCATGTTGGTGAAGGGCATATTGAAGAAGGATCAGCCGAGTGGTTCTTGTGGGAGAACAACTGCATTTGGCTCACTAACGTCACACACCATCAGGCTTCCAAGCAGCTCTCAAGGAAACTCAGTTTTCACACTCTATGCTTAGTGCCCTTTGAGTGCCTAGGACTGAAATGAAGCTTGGTGAGCATCCCACACAAACGAATGCTCCACATGCGGGTTTCACATGCCACCAACTCCCCATTCTCAGGCAACTTCAGCGCCACAGCCGTTTTCAGATAGCCCTCAATGCAAAGGCTCTAGACGCAAATATTGGTGTGAGAGCTAATTCAATCAAGGAAACACTGCATGTTGGTGAAGGGCATATTGAAGAAGGATCAGCCGAGTGGTTCTTGTGGGAGAACAACTGCATTTGGCTCACTAACTTCACACACCATCAGGCTTCCAAGCAGCTCTCAAGGAAACTCAGTTTTCACACTCTATGCTTAGTGCCTTTGAGTGCATTATCTAGGAATGAACCTGGTAGAGCATCCCACACAAACGAATGCTCCACATGCGGGTTTCACATGCCACCAACTCCACATTCTCAGGCAACTTCAGCGCCACAGCCGTTTTCAGATAGCCCTCAATGCAAAGGCTCTAGACGCAAATATTGGTGTGAGAGCTAATTCAATCAAGGAAACACTGCATGTTGGTGAAGGGCATATTGAAAAAGGATCAGCGGAGTGGTTCTTGTGGGAGAACAACTGCATTTGGCTCACTAACTTCACACACCATCAGGCTTCCAAGCAGCTCTCAAGGAAACTCAGTTTTCACACTCTATGCTTAGTGCCCTTTGAGGGCCTAGGACTGAAATGAAGCTTGGTAAGCATCCCACACCAACGAATGCTCCACATGCGGGTTTCACATGCCACCAACTCCACATTCTCAGGCAACTTCACCGCCACAGCCGTTTTCAGATAGCCCTCAATGCAAAGGCTCTAGATGCAAATATTGGTGTGAGAGCTAATTCAATCAAGGAAACACTGCATGTTGGTGAAGGGCATATTGAAGACGGATCAGCCGAGTGGTTCTTGTGGGAGAACAACTCCATTTGGCTCACTAACTTCACACACCATCAGGCTTCCAAGCAGCTCTCAAGGAAACTCAGTTTTCACACTCTATGCTTAGTGCCCTTTGAGTGCCTAGGACTGAAATGAAGCTTGGTGAGCATCCCACACAAACGAATGCTCCAGATGCGGGTTTCACATGCCACCAACTCCACATTCTCAGGCAACTTCAGAGCCACAGCCGTTTTCAGATAGCCCTCAATGCAAAGGCTCTAGACGCAAATATTGGTGTGAGAGCCAATTCAATCAAGGAAACACTGCATGTTGGTGAAGGGCATATTGAAGAAGGATCAGCCGAGTGGTTCTTGTGGGAGAACAACTCCATTTGGCTCACTAACTTCACACACCATCAGGCTTCCAAGCAGCTCTCAAGGAAACTCAGTTTTCACACTCTATGCTTAGTGCACTTTGAGTGCATTATCTAGGAATGAACCTGGTAGAGCATCCCACACAAACGAATGCTCCACATGCGGGTTTCACATACCACCAACTCCACATTCTCAGGCAACTTCAGCGCCACAGCCGTTTTCAGATAGCCCTCAATGCAAAGGCTCTAGACGCAAATATTGGTGTGAGAGCTAATTCAATCAAGGAAACACTGCATGTTGGTGAAGGGCATATTGAAGAAGGATCAGCTGAGTGGTTCTTGTGGGAGAACAACTCCATTTGGCTCACTAACTTCACACACCATCAGGCTTCCAAGCAGCTCTCAAGGAAACTCAGTTTTCACACTCTATGCTTAGTGCCCTTTGAGTGCCTAGGACTGAAATGAAGCTTGGTGAGCATCCCACACAAACGAATGCTCCACATGCGGGTTTCACATGCCACCAACTCCACATTCTCAGGCAACTTCAGCGCCACAGCCGTTTTCAGATAGCCCTCAATGCAAAGGCTCTAGACGCAAATATTGGTGTGAGAGCCAATTCAATCAAGGAAACACTGCATGTTGGTGAAGGGCATATTGAAGAAGGATCAGCCGAGTGGTTCTTGTGGGAGAACAGCTCCATTTGGCTCACTAACTTCACACACCATCAGGCTTCCAAGCAGCTCTCAAGGAAACTCAGTTTTCACACTCTATGCTTAGTGCACTTTGAGTGCATTATCTAGGAATGAACCTGGTAGAGCATCCCACACAAACGAATGCTCCACATGCGGGTTTCACATGCCACCAACTCCACATTCTCAGGCAACTTGAGCGCCACAGCCGTTTTCAGATAGCCCTCAATGCAAAGGCTCTAGACGCAAATATTGGTGTGAGAGCTAATTCAATCAAGGAAACACTGCATGTTGGTGAAGGGCATATTGAAGAAGGATCAGCCGAGTGGTTCTTGTGGGAGAACAACTGCATTTGGCTCACTAACTTCACACACCATCAGGCTTCCAAGCAGCTCTCAAGGAAAGTCAGTTTTCACACTCTATGCTTGGTGCCCTTTGAGTGCATTATCTAGGAATGAACCTGGTAGAGCATCCCACACAAACGAATGCTCCACATGCGGGTTTCACATGCCACCAACTCCACATTCTCAGGCAAATTCAGCACCACAGCCGTTTTCAGATAGCCCTCAATGCAAAGGCTCTAGATGCAAATATTGGTGTGAGAGCTAATTCAATCAAGGAAACACTGCATGTTGGTGAAGGGCATATTTAAGAAGGATCAGCCCAGTGGTTCTTGTGGGAGAACAACTCCATTTGGCTCACTAACTTCACACACCATCAGGCTTCCAAGCAGCTCTCAAGGAAACTCAGTTTTCACACTCTATGCTTAGTGCCTTTGAGTGCATTATCTAGGAATGAACCTGGTAGAGCATCCCACACAAACCAATGCTCCACATGCGGGTTTCACATGCCACCAACTCCACATTCTCAGGCAACTTCAGCGCCACAGCCGTTTTCACATAGCCCTCAATGCAAAGGCTCTAGACGCAAATATTGGTGTGAGAGCTAATTCAATCAAGGAAACACTGCATGTTGGTGAAGGGCATATTGAAGAAGGATCAGCCGAGTGCTTCTTGTGGGAGAACAACTCCATTTGGCTCACTAACTTCACACACCATCAGGCTTCCAAGCAGCTCTCAAGGAAACTCAGTTTTCACACTCTATGCTTAGTGCCCTTTGAATGCCTAGGACTGAAATGAAGCTTGGTGAGCATCCCACACAAACGAATGCTCCACATGCGGGTTTCACATGCCACCAACTCCACATTCTCAGGAATCTTCAGCGCCACAACCGTTTTCAGATAGCCCTCAATGCAAAGGCTCTAGATGCAAATATTGGTGTGAGAGCTAATTCAATCAAGGAAACACTGCATGTTGGTGAAGGGCATATTGAAGAAGGATCAGCCGAGTTCTTCTTGTGGGAGAACAACTGCATTTGGCTCACTAACTTCACACACCATCAGGCTTCCAAGCAGCTCTCAAGGAAACTCAGTTTTCACACTCTATGCTTAGTGCCCTTTGAGTGCATTATCTAGGAATGAACCTGGTAGAGCATCCCACACAAACGAATGCTCCAGATGCGGGTTTCACATGCCACCAACTCCACATTCTCAGGAAACTACAGTGCCACAGCCGTTTTCAGATAGCCCTCAATGCAAAGGCTCTAGACGCAAATATTGGTGTGAGAGCTAATTCAATCAAGGAAACACTGCATGTTGGTGAAGGGCATATTGAAGAAGGATCAGCCGAGTGGTTCTTGTGGAAGAACAACTCCATTTGGCTCACTAACTTCACACACCATCAGGCTTCCAAGCAGCTCTCAAGGAAACTCAGTTTTCACACTCTATGCTTAGTGCCCTTTGAGTGCCTAGGACTGAAATGAAGCTTGGTGAGCATCCCACACAAACGAATGCTCCACATGCGGGTTTCACATGCCACCAACTCCACATTCTCAGGCAACTTCAGCGCCACAGCCGTTTTCAGATAGCCCTCAATGCAAAGGCTCTAGACGCAAATATTGGTGTGAGAGCTAATTCAATCAAGGAAACACTGCATGTTGGTGAAGGGCATATTGAAGAAGGATCAGCGGAGTGGTTCTTGTGGGAGAACAACTCCATTTGGCTCACTAACTTCACACACCATCAGGCTTCCAAGCATCTCTCAAGGAAACTCAGTTTTCACACTCTATGCTTAGTGCCCTTTGAGTGCCTAGGACTGAAATGAAGCTTGGTGAGCATCCCACACAAACGAATGCTCCACATGCGGGTTTCACATGCCACCAACTCCACATTCTCAGGCAACTTGAGCGCCACAGCCGTTTTCAGATAGCCCTCAATGCAAAGGCTGTAGACGCAAATATTGGTGTGAGAGCTAATTCAATCAAGGAAACACTGCATGTTGGTGAAGGGCATATTGAAGAAGGATCAGCCGAGTGCTTCTTGTGGGAGAACAACTCCATTTGGCTCACTAACTTCACACACCATCAGGCTTCCAAGCAGCTCTCAAGGAAACTCAGTTTTCACACTCTATGCTTAGTGCCCTTTGAGTGCATTATCTAGGAATGAACCTGGTAGAGCATCCCACACAAACCAATGCTCCACATGCGGGTTTCACATGCCACCAACTCCACATTCTCAGGCAACTTGAGCGCCACAGCCGTTTTCAGATAGCCCTCAATGCAAAGGCTCTAGACGCAAATATTGGTGTGAGAGCTAATTCAATCAAGGAAACACTGCATGTTGGTGAAGGGCATATTGAAGAAGGATCAGCCGAGTGGTTCTTGTGGGAGAACAACTCCATTTGGCTCACTAACTTCACACACCATCAGGCTTCCAAGCAGCTCTCAAGGAAACTCAGTTTTCACACTCTATGCTTAGTGCCCTTTGAGTGCATTATCTAGGAATGAACCTAGAAGAGCATCCCACACAAACGACTGCTCCACATGCGGGTTTCACATGCCACCAACTCCACATTCTCAGGCAACTTCAGCGCCACAGCCGTTTTCAGATAGCCCTCAATGCAAAGGCTCTAGACGCAAATATTGTGTGAGAGCTAATTCAATCAAGGAAACACTGCATGTTGGTGAAGGGCATATTGAAGAAGGATAAGCGGAGTGGTTCTTGTTTGACAACAACTCCATTTGGCTCACTAACTTCACACACCATCAGGCTTCCAAGCAGCTCTCAAGGAAACTCAGTTTTCACACTCTATGCTTAGTGCCCTTTGAGTGCATTATCTAGGAATGAACCTTGTAGAGCATCCCACACAAACGAATGCTCCACATGCGGGTTTCACATGCCACCAACTCCACATTCTCAGGCAACTTCAGCGCCACAGACGTTTTCAGATAGCCCTCAATTCAAAGGCTCTAGACGCAAATATTGGTGTGAGAGCTAATTCAATCAAGGAAACACTGCATGTTGGTGAAGGGCATATTGAAAAAGGATCAGAGGAGTGGTTCTTGTGGGAGAACAACTCCATTTGGCTCACTAACTTCACACACCATCAGGCTTCCAAGCAGCTCTCAAGGAAACTCAGTTTTCACACTCTATGCTTAGTGCCCTTTGAGTGCCTAGGACTGAAATGAAGCTTGGTGAGCATCCCACACAAACGAATGCTCCACATGCGGGTTTCACATGCCACCAACTCCACATTCTCAGGCAACTTCAGAGCCACAGCCGTTTTCAGATAGCCCTCAATGCAAAGGCTCTAGACGCAAATATTGGTGTGAGAGCCAATTCAATCAAGGAAACACTGCATGTTGGTGAAGGGCATATTGAAGAAGGATCAGCCGAGTGGTTCTTGTGGGAGAACAACTCCATTTGGCTCACTAACTTCACACACCATCAGGCTTCCAAGCAGCTCTCAAGGAAACTCAGTTTTCACACTCTATGCTTAGTGCCTTTGAATGCATTATCTAGGAATGAACCTGGTAGAGCATCCCACACAAACCAATGCTCCACATGCGGGTTTCACATGCCACCAACTCCACATTCTCAGGCAACTTCAGCGCCACAGCCGTTTTCAGATAGCCCTCAATGCAAAGGCTCTAGACGCAAATATTGGTGTGAGAGCTAATTCAATCAAGGAAACACTGCATGTTGGTGAAGGGCATATTGAAGAAGGATCAGCCGAGTGGTTCTTGTGGGAGAACAACTCCATTTGGCTCACTAACTTCACACACCATCAGGCTTCCAAGCAGCTCTCAAGGAAACTCAGTTTTCACACTCTATGCTTAGTGCCCTTTGAATGCCTAGGACTGAAATGAAGCTTGGTGAGCATCCCACACAAACGAATGCTCCACATGCGGGTTTCACATGCCACCAACTCCACATTCTCAGGAATCTTCAGCGCCACAACCGTTTTCAGATAGCCCTCAATGCAAAGGCTCTAGATGCAAATATTGGTGTGAGAGCTAATTCAATCAAGGGAAACACTGCATGTTGGTGAAGGGCATATTGAAGAAGGATCAGCCGAGTGGTTCTTGTGGGAGAACAACTCCATTTGGCTCACTAACTTCACACACCATCAGGCTTCCAAGCAGCTCTCAAGGAAACTCAGTTTTCACACTCTATGCTTAGTGCCCTTTGAGGGCCTAGGACTGAAATGAAGCTTGGTAAGCATCCCACACCAACGAAAGCTCCACATGCGGGTTTCACATGCCACCAACTCCACATTCTCAGGCAACTTCACCGCCACAGCCGTTTTCAGATAGCCCTCAATGCAAAGGCTCTAGATGCAAATATTGGTGTGAGAGCTAATTCAATCAAGGAAACACTGCATGTTGGTGAAGGGCATATTTAAGAAGGATCAGCAGAGTGCTTCTTGTGGGAGAACAACTCCAATTGGCTCACTAACTTTCACACACCATCAGGCTTCCAAGCAGCTCTCAAGGAAACTCAGTTTTCACACTCTATGTTTAGTGCCCTTTGAGTGCCTAGGACTGAAATGAAGCTTGGTGAGCATCCCACACAAACGAATGCTCTACATGCGGGTTTCACATGCCACCAACTCCACATTCTCAGGCAACTTCAGAGCCACAGCCGTTTTCAGATAGCCCTCAATGCAAAGGCTCTAGACGCAAATATTGGTGTGAGAGCCAATTCAATCAAGGAAACACTGCATGTTGGTGAAGGGCATATTGAAGAAGGATCAGCCGAGTGGTTCTTGTGGGAGAACAACTCCATTTGGCTCACTAACTTCACACACCATCAGGCTTCCAAGCAGCTCTCAAGGAAACTCAGTTTTCACACTCTATGCTTAGTGCCTTTGAGTGCATTATCTAAGAATGAACCTGGTAGAGCATCCCACACAAACGAATGCTCCACATGCGGGTTTCACATGCCACCAACTCCACATTCTCAGGCAACTTCAGCGCCACAGCCGTTTTCAGATAGCCCTCAATGCAAAGGCTCTAGACGCAAATATTGGTGTGAGAGCTAATTCAATCAAGGAAACACTGCATGTTGGTGAAGGGCATATTGAAAAAGGATCAGCGGAGTGGTTCTTGTGGGAGAACAACTGCATTTGGCTCACTAACTTCACACACCATCAGGCTTCCAAGCAGCTCTCAAGGAAACTCAGTTTTCACACTCTATGCTTAGTGCCCTTTGAGGGCCTAGGACTGAAATGAAGCTTGGTAAGCATCCCACACCAACGAATGCTCCACATGCGGGTTTCACATGCCACCAACTCCACATTCTCAGGCAACTTCACCGCCACAGCCGTTTTCAGATAGCCCTCAATGCAAAGGCTCTAGACGCAAATATTGGTGTGAGAGCTAATTCAATCAAGGAAACACTGCATGTTGGTGAAGGGCATATTGAAGAAGGATCAGCCGAGTGGTTCTTGTGGGAGAACAACTCCATTTGGCTCACTAACTTCACACACCATCAGGCTTCCAAGCAGCTCTCAAGGAAACTCAGTTTTCACACTCTATGCTTAGTGCCCTTTGAGGGCCTAGGACTGAAATGAAGCTTGGTAAGCATCCCACACCAACGAAAGCTCCACATGCGGGTTTCACATGCCACCAACTCCACATTCTCAGGCAACTTCACCGCCACAGCCGTTTTCAGATAGCCCTCAATGCAAAGGCTCTAGATGCAAATATTGGTGTGAGAGCTAATTCAATCAAGGAAACACTGCATGTTGGTGAAGGGCATATTTAAGAAGGATCAGCAGAGTGCTTCTTGTGGGAGAACAACTCCATTTGGCTCACTAACTTCACACACCATCAGGCTTCCAAGCAGCTCTCAAGGAAACTCAGTTTTCACACTCTATGTTTAGTGCCCTTTGAGTGCCTAGGACTGAAATGAAGCTTGGTGAGCATCCCACACAAACGAAAGCTCTACATGCGGGTTTCACATGCCACCAACTCCACATTCTCAGGCAACTTCAGAGCCACAGCCGTTTTCAGATAGCCCTCAATGCAAAGGCTCTAGACGCAAATATTGGTGTGAGAGCCAATTCAATCAAGGAAACACTGCATGTTGGTGAAGGGCATATTGAAGAAGGATCAGCCGAGTGGTTCTTGTGGGAGAACAACTCCATTTGGCTCACTAACTTCACACACCATCAGGCTTCCAAGCAGCTCTCAAGGAAACTCAGTTTTCACACTCTATGCTTAGTGCCTTTGAGTGCATTATCTAAGAATGAACCTGGTAGAACATCCCACACAAACGAATGCTCCACATGCGGGTTTCACATGCCACCAACTCCACATTCTCAGGCAACTTCAGCGCCACAGCCGTTTTCAGATAGCCCTCAATGCAAAGGCTCTAGACGCAAATATTGGTGTGAGAGCTAATTCAATCAAGGAAACACTGCATGTTGGTGAAGGGCATATTGAAAAAGGATCAGCGGAGTGGTTCTTGTGGGAGAACAACTGCATTTGGCTCACTAACTTCACACACCATCAGGCTTCCAAGCAGCTCTCAAGGAAACTCAGTTTTCACACTCTATGCTTAGTGCCCTTTGAGGGCCTAGGACTGAAATGAAGCTTGGTAAGCATCCCACACCAACGAATGCTCCACATGCGGGTTTCACATGCCACCAACTCCACATTCTCAGGCAACTTCACCGTCACAGCCGTTTTCAGATAGCCCTCAATGCAAAGGCTCTAGATGCAAATATTGGTGTGAGAGCTAATTCAATCAAGGAAACACTGCATGTTGGTGAAGGGCATATTTAAGAAGGATCAGCCGAGTGGTTCTTGTGGGAGAACAACTCCATTTGGCTCACTAACTTCACACACCATCAGGCTTCCAAGCAGCTCTCAAGGAAACTCAGTTTTCACACTCTATGCTTAGTGCCTTTGAGTGCATTATCTAGGAATGAACCTGGTAGAGCATCCCACACAAACCAATGCTCCACATGCGGGTTTCACATGCCACCAACTCCACATTCTCAGGCAACTTCAGAGCCACAGCCGTTTTCAGATAGTCCTCAATGCAAAGGCTCTAGACGCAAATATTGGTGTGAGAGCTAATTCAATCAAGGAAACACTGCATGTTGGTGAAGGGCATATTGAAGAAGGATCAGCCGAGTGGTTCTTGTGGGAGAACAACTCCATTTGGCTCACTAACTTCACACACCATCAGGCTTCCAAGCAGCTCTCAAGGAAACTCAGTTTTCACACTCTATGCTTAGTGCCCTTTGAGTGCCTAGGACTGAAATGAAGCTTGGTGAGCATCCCACACAAACGAATGCTCCACATGCGGGGTTTCACATGCCACCAACTCCACATTCTCAGGCAACTTCAGCGCCACAGCCGTTTTCAGATAGCCCTCAATGCAAAGGCTCTAGACGCAAATATTGGTGTGAGAGCTAATTCAATCAAGGAAACACTGCATGTTGGTGAAGGGCATATTGAAGAAGGATCAGCCGAGTGGTTCTTGTGGAAGAACAACTCCATTTGGCTCACTAACTTCACACACCATCAGGCTTCCAAGCAGCTCTCAAGGAAACTCAGTTTTCACACTCTATGCTTAGTGCCCTTTGAGTGCCTAGGACTGAAATGAAGCTTGGTGAGCATCCCACACAAACGAATGCTCCACATGCGGGTTTCACATGCCACCAACTCCACATTCTCAGGCAACTTCAGCGCCACAGCCGTTTTCAGATAGCCCTCAATGCAAAGGCTCTAGACGCAAATATTGGTGTGAGAGCTAATTCAATCAAGGAAACACTGCATGTTGGTGAAGGGCATATTGAAGAAGGATCAGCGGAGTGGTTCTTGTGGGAGAACAACTCCATTTGGCTCACTAACTTCACACACCATCAGGCTTCCAAGCATCTCTCAAGGAAACTCAGTTTTCACACTCTATGCTTAGTGCCCTTTGAGTGCCTAGGACTGAAATGAAGCTTGGTGAGCATCCCACACAAACGAATGCTCCACATGCGGGTTTCACATGCCACCAACTCCACATTCTCAGGCAACTTGAGCGCCACAGCCGTTTTCAGATAGCCCTCAATGCAAAGGCTGTAGACGCAAATATTGGTGTGAGAGCTAATTCAATCAAGGAAACACTGCATGTTGGTGAAGGGCATATTGAAGAAGGATCAGCCGAGTGCTTCTTGTGGGAGAACAACTCCATTTGGCTCACTAACTTCACACACCATCAGGCTTCCAAGCAGCTCTCAAGGAAACTCAGTTTTCACACTCTATGCTTAGTGCCCTTTGAGTGCATTATCTAGGAATGAACCTGGTAGAGCATCCCACACAAACCAATGCTCCACATGCGGGTTTCACATGCCACCAACTCCACATTCTCAGGCAACTTGAGCGCCACAGCCGTTTTCAGATAGCCCTCAATGCAAAGGCTCTAGACGCAAATATTGGTGTGAGAGCTAATTCAATCAAGGAAACACTGCATGTTGGTGAAGGGCATATTGAAGAAGGATCAGCCGAGTGGTTCTTGTGGGAGAACAACTCCATTTGGCTCACTAACTTCACACACCATCAGGCTTCCAAGCAGCTCTCAAGGAAACTCAGTTTTCACACTCTATGCTTAGTGCCCTTTGAGTGCATTATCTAGGAATGAACCTAGAAGAGCATCCCACACAAACGACTGCTCCACATGCGGGTTTCACATGCCACCAACTCCACATTCTCAGGCAACTTCAGCGCCACAGCCGTTTTCAGATAGCCCTCAATGCAAAGGCTCTAGACGCAAATATTGTGTGAGAGCTAATTCAATCAAGGAAACACTGCATGTTGGTGAAGGGCATATTGAAGAAGGATAAGCGGAGTGGTTCTTGTTTGACAACAACTCCATTTGGCTCACTAACTTCACACACCATCAGGCTTCCAAGCAGCTCTCAAGGAAACTCAGTTTTCACACTCTATGCTTAGTGCCCTTTGAGTGCATTATCTAGGAATGAACCTTGTAGAGCATCCCACACAAACGAATGCTCCACATGCGGGTTTCACATGCCACCAACTCCACATTCTCAGGCAACTTCAGCGCCACAGACGTTTTCAGATAGCCCTCAATTCAAAGGCTCTAGACGCAAATATTGGTGTGAGAGCTAATTCAATCAAGGAAACACTGCATGTTGGTGAAGGGCATATTGAAAAAGGATCAGAGGAGTGGTTCTTGTGGGAGAACAACTCCATTTGGCTCACTAACTTCACACACCATCAGGCTTCCAAGCAGCTCTCAAGGAAACTCAGTTTTCACACTCTATGCTTAGTGCCCTTTGAGTGCCTAGGACTGAAATGAAGCTTGGTGAGCATCCCACACAAACGAATGCTCCACATGCGGGTTTCACATGCCACCAACTCCACATTCTCAGGCAACTTCAGAGCCACAGCCGTTTTCAGATAGCCCTCAATGCAAAGGCTCTAGACGCAAATATTGGTGTGAGAGCCAATTCAATCAAGGAAACACTGCATGTTGGTGAAGGGCATATTGAAGAAGGATCAGCCGAGTGGTTCTTGTGGGAGAACAACTCCATTTGGCTCACTAACTTCACACACCATCAGGCTTCCAAGCAGCTCTCAAGGAAACTCAGTTTTCACACTCTATGCTTAGTGCCTTTGAATGCATTATCTAGGAATGAACCTGGTAGAGCATCCCACACAAACCAATGCTCCACATGCGGGTTTCACATGCCACCAACTCCACATTCTCAGGCAACTTCAGCGCCACAGCCGTTTTCAGATAGCCCTCAATGCAAAGGCTCTAGACGCAAATATTGGTGTGAGAGCTAATTCAATCAAGGAAACACTGCATGTTGGTGAAGGGCATATTGAAGAAGGATCAGCCGAGTGGTTCTTGTGGGAGAACAACTCCATTTGGCTCACTAACTTCACACACCATCAGGCTTCCAAGCAGCTCTCAAGGAAACTCAGTTTTCACACTCTATGCTTAGTGCCCTTTGAATGCCTAGGACTGAAATGAAGCTTGGTGAGCATCCCACACAAACGAATGCTCCACATGCGGGTTTCACATGCCACCAACTCCACATTCTCAGGAATCTTCAGCGCCACAACCGTTTTCAGATAGCCCTCAATGCAAAGGCTCTAGATGCAAATATTGGTGTGAGAGCTAATTCAATCAAGGAAACACTGCATGTTGGTGAAGGGCATATTGAAGAAGGATCAGCCGAGTGGTTCTTGTGGGAGAACAACTCCATTTGGCTCACTAACTTCACACACCATCAGGCTTCCAAGCAGCTCTCAAGGAAACTCAGTTTTCACACTCTATGCTTAGTGCCCTTTGAGGGCCTAGGACTGAAATGAAGCTTGGTAAGCATCCCACACCAACGAAAGCTCCACATGCGGGTTTCACATGCCACCAACTCCACATTCTCAGGCAACTTCACCGCCACAGCCGTTTTCAGATAGCCCTCAATGCAAAGGCTCTAGATGCAAATATTGGTGTGAGAGCTAATTCAATCAAGGAAACACTGCATGTTGGTGAAGGGCATATTTAAGAAGGATCAGCAGAGTGCTTCTTGTGGGAGAACAACTCCATTTGGCTCACTAACTTCACACACCATCAGGCTTCCAAGCAGCTCTCAAGGAAACTCAGTTTTCACACTCTATGTTTAGTGCCCTTTGAGTGCCTAGGACTGAAATGAAGCTTGGTGAGCATCCCACACAAACGAATGCTCTACATGCGGGTTTCACATGCCACCAACTCCACATTCTCAGGCAACTTCAGAGCCACAGCCGTTTTCAGATAGCCCTCAATGCAAAGGCTCTAGACGCAAATATTGGTGTGAGAGCCAATTCAATCAAGGAAACACTGCATGTTGGTGAAGGGCATATTGAAGAAGGATCAGCCGAGTGGTTCTTGTGGGAGAACAACTCCATTTGGCTCACTAACTTCACACACCATCAGGCTTCCAAGCAGCTCTCAAGGAAACTCAGTTTTCACACTCTATGCTTAGTGCCTTTGAGTGCATTATCTAAGAATGAACCTGGTAGAGCATCCCACACAAACGAATGCTCCACATGCGGGTTTCACATGCCACCAACTCCACATTCTCAGGCAACTTCAGCGCCACAGCCGTTTTCAGATAGCCCTCAATGCAAAGGCTCTAGACGCAAATATTGGTGTGAGAGCTAATTCAATCAAGGAAACACTGCATGTTGGTGAAGGGCATATTGAAAAAGGATCAGCGGAGTGGTTCTTGTGGGAGAACAACTGCATTTGGCTCACTAACTTCACACACCATCAGGCTTCCAAGCAGCTCTCAAGGAAACTCAGTTTTCACACTCTATGCTTAGTGCCCTTTGAGGGCCTAGGACTGAAATGAAGCTTGGTAAGCATCCCACACCAACGAATGCTCCACATGCGGGTTTCACATGCCACCAACTCCACATTCTCAGGCAACTTCACCGCCACAGCCGTTTTCAGATAGCCCTCAATGCAAAGGCTCTAGACGCAAATATTGGTGTGAGAGCTAATTCAATCAAGGAAAACACTGCATGTTGGTGAAGGGCATATTGAAGAAGGATCAGCCGAGTGGTTCTTGTGGGAGAACAACTCCATTTGGCTCACTAACTTCACACACCATCAGGCTTCCAAGCAGCTCTCAAGGAAACTCAGTTTTCACACTCTATGCTTAGTGCCCTTTGAGGGCCTAGGACTGAAATGAAGCTTGGTAAGCATCCCACACCAACGAAAGCTCCACATGCGGGTTTCACATGCCACCAACCTCCACATTCTCAGGCAACTTCACCGCCACAGCCGTTTTCAGATAGCCCTCAATGCAAAGGCTCTAGATGCAAATATTGGTGTGAGAGCTAATTCAATCAGGAAACACTGCATGTTGGTGAAGGGCATATTAAGAAGGATCAGCAGAGTGCTTCTTGTGGGAGAACAACTCCATTTGGCTCACTAACTTCACACACCATCAGGCTTCCAAGCAGCTCTCAAGGAAACTCAGTTTTCACACTCTATGTTTAGTGCCCTTTGAGTGCCTAGGACTGAAATGAAGCTTGGTGAGCATCCCACACAAACGAAAGCTCTACATGCGGGTTTCACATGCCACCAACTCCACATTCTCAGGCAACTTCAGAGCCACAGCCGTTTTCAGATAGCCCTCAATGCAAAGGCTCTAGACGCAAATATTGGTGTGAGAGCCAATTCAATCAAGGAAACACTGCATGTTGGTGAAGGGCATATTGAAGAAGGATCAGCCGAGTGGTTCTTGTGGGAGAACAACTCCATTTGGCTCACTAACTTCACACACCATCAGGCTTCCAAGCAGCTCTCAAGGAAACTCAGTTTTCACACTCTATGCTTAGTGCCTTTGAGTGCATTATCTAAGAATGAACCTGGTAGAACATCCCACACAAACGAATGCTCCACATGCGGGTTTCACATGCCACCAACTCCACATTCTCAGGCAACTTCAGCGCCACAGCCGTTTTCAGATAGCCCTCAATGCAAAGGCTCTAGACGCAAATATTGGTGTGAGAGCTAATTCAATCAAGGAAACACTGCATGTTGGTGAAGGGCATATTGAAAAAGGATCAGCGGAGTGGTTCTTGTGGGAGAACAACTGCATTTGGCTCACTAACTTCACACACCATCAGGCTTCCAAGCAGCTCTCAAGGAAACTCAGTTTTCACACTCTATGCTTAGTGCCCTTTGAGGGCCTAGGGACTGAAATGAAGCTTGGTAAGCATCCCACACCAACGAATGCTCCACATGCGGGTTTCACATGCCACCAACTCCACATTCTCAGGCAACTTCACCGTCACAGCCGTTTTCAGATAGCCCTCAATGCAAAGGCTCTAGATGCAAATATTGGTGTGAGAGCTAATTCAATCAAGGAAACACTGCATGTTGGTGAAGGGCATATTTAAGAAGGATCAGCCGAGTGGTTCTTGTGGGAGAACAACTCCATTTGGCTCACTAACTTCACACACCATCAGGCTTCCAAGCAGCTCTCAAGGAAACTCAGTTTTCACACTCTATGCTTAGTGCCCTTTGAGTGCCTAGGACTGAAATGAAGCTTGGTGAGCATCCCACACAAACGAATGCTCCAGATGCGGGTTTCACATGCCACCAACTCCACATTCTCAGGCAACTTCAGAGCCACAGCCGTTTTCAGATAGCCCTCAATGCAAAGGCTCTAGACGCAAATATTGGTGTGAGAGCCAATTCAATCAAGGAAACACTGCATGTTGGTGAAGGGCATATTGAAGAAGGATCAGCCGAGTGGTTCTTGTGGGAGAACAACTCCATTTGGCTCACTAACTTCACACACCATCAGGCTTCCAAGCAGCTCTCAAGGAAACTCAGTTTTCACACTCTATGCTTAGTGCCTTTGAGTGCATTATCTAGGAATGAACCTGGTAGAGCATCCCACACAAACCAATGCTCCACATGCGGGTTTCACATGCCACCAACTCCACATTCTCAGGCAACTTCAGAGCCACAGCCGTTTTCAGATAGTCCTCAATGCAAAGGCTCTAGACGCAAATATTGGTGTGAGAGCTAATTCAATCAAGGAAACACTGCATGTTGGTGAAGGGCATATTGAAGAAGGATCAGCCGAGTGGTTCTTGTGGGAGAACAACTCCATTTGGCTCACTAACTTCACACACCATCAGGCTTCCAAGCAGCTCTCAAGGAAACTCAGTTTTCACACTCTATGCTTAGTGCCCTTTGAGTGCCTAGGACTGAAATGAAGCTTGGTGAGCATCCCACACAAACGAATGCTCCACATGCGGGTTTCACATGCCACCAACTCCACATTCTCAGGCAACTTCAGCGCCACAGCCGTTTTCAGATAGCCCTCAATGCAAAGGCTCTAGACGCAAATATTGGTGTGAGAGCTAATTCAATCAAGGAAACACTGCATGTTGGTGAAGGGCATATTGAAGAAGGATCAGCTGAGTGGTTCTTGTGGGAGAACAACTCCATTTGGCTCACTAACTTCACACACCATCAGGCTTCCAAGCAGCTCTCAAGGAAACTCAGTTTTCACACTCTATGCTTAGTGCCCTTTGAGTGCATTATCTAGGAATGAACCTGGTAGAGCATCCCACACAAACCAATGCTCCACATGCGGGTTTCACATGCCACCAACTCCACATTCTCAGGCATCTTCAGCGCCACAACCGTTTTCAGATAGCCCTCAATGCAAAGGCTCTAGATGCAAATATTGGTGTGAGAGCTAATTCAATCAAGGAAACACTGCATGTTGGTGAAGGGCATATTGAAGAAGGATCAGCCGAGTGGTTCTTGTGGGAGAACAACTGCATTTGGCTCACTAACGTCACACACCATCAGGCTTCCAAGCAGCTCTCAAGGAAACTCAGTTTTCACACTCTATGCTTAGTGCCCTTTGAGTGCCTAGGACTGAAATGAAGCTTGGTGAGCATCCCACACAAACGAATGCTCCACATGCGGGTTTCACATGCCACCAACTCCCCATTCTCAGGCAACTTCAGCGCCACAGCCGTTTTCAGATAGCCCTCAATTCAAAGGCTCTAGATGCAAATATTGGTGTGAGAGCTAATTCAATCAAGGAAACACTGCATGTTGGTGAAGGGCATATTGAAAAAGGATCAGCCGAGTGCTTCTTGTGGGAGAACAACTCCATTTGGCTCACTAACTTCACACACCATCAGGCTTCCAAGCAGCTCTCAAGGAAACTCAGTTTTCACACTCTATGCTTAGTGCCTTTGAGTGCATTATCTAGGAATGAACCTGGTAGAGCATCCCACACAAACCAATGCTCCACATGCGGGTTTCACATGCCACCAACTCCACATTCTCAGGCAACTTCTTTGCCACAGCCGTTTTCAGATAGCCCTCAATGCAAAGGCTCTAGACGCAAATATTGGTGTGAGAGCTAATTCAATCAAGGAAACACTGCATGTTGGTGAAGGGCATATTGAAGAAGGATCAGCCGAGTGGTTCTTGTGGGAGAACAACTCCATTTGGCTCACTAACTTCACACACCATCAGGCTTCCAAGCAGCTCTCAAGGAAACTCAGTTTTCACACTCTATGCTTAGTGCCCTTTGAGGGCCTAGGACTGAAATGAAGCTTGGTGAGCATCCCACACAAACGAATGCTCCACATGCGGGTTTCACATGCCACCAACTCCACATTCTCAGGCAACTTCAGCGCCACAGCCGTTTTCAGATAGCCCTCAATGCAAAGGCTCTGGACGCAAATATTGGTGTGAGAGCTAATTCAATCAAGGAAACACCGCATGTTGGTGAAGGGCATATTGAAGAAGGATCAGCAGAGTGCTTCTTGTGGGAGAACAACTCCATTTGGCTCACTAACTTCACACACCATCAGGCTTCCAAGCAGCTCTCAAGGAAACTCAGTTTTCACACTCTATGCTTAGTGCCCTTTGGGTGCCTAGGACTGAAATGAAGCTTGGTGAGCATCCCACACAAACGAATGCTCCACATGCGGGTTTCACATGCCACCAACTCCCCATTCTCAGGCAACTTCAGCGCCACAGCCGTTTTCAGATAGCCCTCAATTCAAAGGCTCTAGATGCAAATATTGGTGTGAGAGCTAATTCAATCAAGGAAACACTGCATGTTGGTGAAGGGCATATTGAAAAAGGATCAGCGGAGTGGTTCTTGTGGGAGAACAACTCCATTTGGCTCACTAACTTCACACACCATCAGGCTTCCAAGCAGCTCTCAAGGAAACTCAGTTTTCACACTCTATGCTTAGTGCCCTTTGAGTGCATTATCTAGGAATGAACCTGCTAGAGCATCCCACACAAACGAATGCTCCACATGCGGGTTTCACATGCCACCAACTCCACATTCTCAGGCAACTTCAGCGCCACAGCCGTTTTCAGATAGCCCTCAATGCAAAGGATCTAGACGCAAATATTGGTGTGAGAGCTAATTCAATCAAGGAAACACTGCATGTTGGTGAAGGGCATATTGAAGAAGGATCAGCGGAGTGGTTCTTGTGGGAGAACAACTCCATTTGGCTCACTAACTTCACACACCATCAGGCTTCCAAGCAGCTCTCAAGGAAACTCAGATTTCACACTCTATGCTTAGTGCCCTTTGAGTGCATTATGTAGGAATGAACCTGGTGAGCATCCCACACAAACCAATGCTCCACATGCGGGTTTCACATGCCACCAACTCCACATTCTCAGGCAACTTCAGCGCCACAGCCGTTTTCAGATAGCCCTCAATGCAAAGGTTCTAGACGCAAATATTGGTGTGAGAGCTAATTCAATCAAGGAAACACTGCATGTTGGTGAAGGGCATATTGAAGAAGGATCAGCCGAGTGCTTCTTGTGGGAGAACAACTCCATTTGGCTCACTAACGTCACACACCATCAGGCTTCCAAGCAGCTCTCAAGGAAACTCAGTTTTCACACTCTATGCTTAGTGCCCTTTGAGTGCCTAGGACTGAAATGAAGCTTGGTGAGCATCCCACACAAACGAATGCTCCACATGCGGGTTTCACATGCCACCAACTCCACATTCTCAGGCAACTTCACCGCCACAGCCGTTTTCAGATAGCCCTCAATGCAAAGGCTCTAGACGCAAATATTGGTGTGAGAGCTAATTCAATCAAGGAAACACTGCATGTTGGTGAAGGGCATATTGAAGAAGGATCAGCCGAGTGGTTCTTGTGGGAGAACAACTCCATTTGGCTCACTTACTTCACACACCATCAGGCTTCCAAGCAGCTCTCAAGGAAACTCAGTTTTCACACTCTATGCTTAGTACCCTTTGAGTGCATTATCTAGGAATGAACCTGGTAGAGCATCCCACACAAACGAATGCTCCACATGCGGGTTTCACATGCCACCAACTCCACATTCTCAGGCAACTTCAGCACCACAGCCGTTTTCAGATAGCCCTCAATTCAAAGGCTCTAGACGCAAATATTGGTGTGAGAGCTAATTCAATCAAGGAAACACTGCATGTTGGTGAAGGGCATATTGAAGAAGGATCAGCCGAGTGGTTCTTGTGGGAGAACAACTCCATTTGGCTCACTAACTTCACACACCATCAGGCTTCCAAGCAGCTCTCAAGGAAACTCAGTTTTCACACTCTATGCTTAGTGCCCTTTGAGTGCATTATCTAGGAATGAACCTGGTAGAGCATCCCACACAAACCAATGCTCCACATGCGGGTTTCACATGCCACCAACTCCACATTCTCAGGCAACTTCAGCGCCACAGCCGTTTTCAGATAGCCCTCAATGCAAAGGCTCTAGACGCAAATATTGGTGTGAGAGCTAATTCAATCAAGGAAACACTGCATGTTGGTGAAGGGCATATTGAAGAAGGATCAGCGGAGTGGTTCTTGTGGGAGATCAACTCCATTTGGCTCACTAACTTCACACACCATCAGGCTTCCAAGCAGCTCTCAAGGAAACTCAGTTTTCACACTCTATGCTTAGTGCCCTTTGAGTGCCTAGGACTGAAATGAAGCTTGGTGAGCATCCCACACAAACGAATGCTCCACATGCGGGTTTCACATGCCACCAACTCCACATTCTCAGGCAACTTGAGCGCCACAGCCGTTTTCAGATAGCCCTCAATGCAAAGGCTCTAGACGCAAATATTGGTGTGAGAGCCAATTCAATCAAGGAAACACTGCATGTTGGTGAAGGGCATATTGAAGAAGGATCAGCCGAGTGGTTCTTGTGGGACAACAACTCCATTTGGCTCACTAACTTCACACACCATCAGGCTTCCAAGCAGCTCTCAAGGAAACTCAGTTTTCACACTCTATGCTTAGTGCCCTTTGAGTGCATTATCTAGGAATGAACCTGGTAGAGCATCCCACACAAACGAATGCTCCACATGCGGGTTTCACATGCCACCAACTCCACATTCTCAGGCATCTTCAGCGCCACAACCGTTTTCAGATAGCCCTCAATGCAAAGGCTCTAGACGCAAATATTAGTGTGAGAGCTAATTCAATCAAGGAAACACTGCATGTTGGTGAAGGGCATATTGAAGAAGGATCAGCCGAGTGGTTCTTGTGGGAGAACAACTGCATTTGGCTCACTAACTTCACACACCATCAGGCTTCCAAGCAGCTCTCAAGGAAACTCAGTTTTCACACTCTATGCTTAGTGCCCTTTGAGTGCATTATCTAGGAATGAACCTGGTAGAGCATCCCACACAAACGAATGCTCCACATGCGGGTTTCACATGCCACCAACTCCACATTCTCAGGCAACTTCAGTGCCACAGCCGTTTTCAGATAGCCCTCAATGCAAAGGCTCTAGACGCAAATATTGGTGTGAGAGCTAATTCAATCAAGGAAACACTGCATGTTGGTGAAGGGCATATTGAAGAAGGATCAGCCGAGTGGTTCTTGTGGGAGAACAACTCCATTTGGCTCACTAACGTCACACACCATCAGGCTTCCAAGCAGCTCTCAAGGAAACTCAGTTTTCACACTCTATGCTTAGTGCCCTTTGAGTGCATTATCTAGGAATGAACCTGGTAGAGCATCCCACACAAACGAATGCTCCACATGCGGGTTTCACATGCCACCAACTCCACATTCTCAGGCAACTTCAGCGCCACAGCCGTTTTCAGATAGTCCTCAATGCAAAGGCTCTAGACGCAAATATTGGTGTGAGAGCTAATTCAATCAAGGAAACACTGCATGTTGGTGAAGGGCATATTGAAGAAGGATCAGCGGAGTGGTTCTTGTGGGAGAACAACTCCATTTGGCTCACTTACTTCACACACCATCAGGCTTCCAAGCAGCTCTCAAGGAAACTCAGTTTTCACACTCTATGCTTAGTGCCCTTTGAGTGCATTATCTAGGAATGAACCTGGTAGAGCATCCCACACAAACGAATGCTCCACATGCGGGTTTCACATGCCACCAACTCCACATTCTCAGGCAACTTCTGCGCCACAGCCGTTTTCAGATAGCCCTCAATGCAAAGGCTGTGGACGCAAATATTGGTGTGAGAGCTAATTCAATCAAGGAAACACTGCATGTTGGTGAAGGGCATATTGAAGAAGGATCAGCCGAGTGGTTCTTGTGGGAGAACAACTCCATTTGGCTCACTAACGTCACACACCATCAGGCTTCCAAGCAGCTCTCAAGGAAACTCAGTTTTCACACTCTATGCTTAGTGCCCTTTGAGTGCCTAGGACTGAAATGAAGCTTGGTGAGCATCCCACACAAACGAATGCTCCACATGCGGGTTTCACATGCCACCAACTCCACATTCTCAGGCAACTTCAGTGCCACAGCCGTTTTCAGATAGCCCTCAATGCAAAGGCTGTAGACGCAAATATTGGTGTGAGAGTTAATTCAATCAAGGAAACACTGCATGTTGGTGAAGGGCATATTGAAAAAGGATCAGCGGAGTGGTTCTTGTGGGAGAACAACTCCATTTGGCTCATTTACTTCACACACCATCAGGCTTCCAAGCAGCTCTCAAGGAAACTCAGTTTTCACACTCTATGCTTAGTGCCCTTTGAGTGCATTATCTAGGAATGAACCTGGTAGAGCATCCCACACAAACGAATGCTCCACATGCGGGTTTCACATGCCACCAACTCCCCATTCTCAGGCAACTTCACCGCCACAGCCGTTTTCAGATAGCCCTCAATGCAAAGGCTCTAGACGCAAATATTGGTGTGAGAGCTAATTCAATCAAGGAAACACTGCATGTTGGTGAAGGGCATATTGAAGAAGGATCAGCTGAGTGGTTCTTGTGGGAGAACAACTACATTTGGCTCACTAACTTCACACACCATCAGGCTTCCAAGCAGCTCTCAAGGAAACTCAGTTTTCACACTCTATGCTTAGTGCCCTTTGAGTGCATTATCTAGGAATGAACCTGGTAGAGCATCCCACACAAACCAATGCTCCACATGCGGGTTTCACATGCCACCAACTCCTCATTCTCAGGCAACTTCAGCGCCACAGCCGTTTTCAGATAGCCCTCAATGCAAAGGCTCTAGACGCAAATATTGGTGTGAGAGCTAATTCAATCAAGGAAACACTGCATGTTGGTGAAGGGCATATTGAAGAAGGATCAGCCGAGTGGTTCTTGTGGGAGAACAACTCCATTTGGCTCACTAACTTCACACACCATCAGGCTTCCAAGCAGCTCTCAAGGAAACTCAGTTTTCACACTCTATGCTTAGTGCCCTTTGAGTGCATTATCTAGGAATGAACCTAGAAGATCATCCCACACAAACGAATGCTCCACATGCTTGTTTCACATGCCACCAACTCCACATTCTCAGGCAACTTTAGCACAACAGCCGTTTTCAGATAGCCCTCAATGCAAAGGCTCTAGACGCAAATATTGGTGTGAGAGCTAATTCAATCAAGGAAACACTGCATGTTGGTGAAGGGCATATTGAAGAAGGATCAGCCGAGTGGTTCTTGTGGGAGAACAACTCCATTTGGCTCACTAACGTCACACACCATCAGGCTTCCAAGCAGCTCTCAAGGAAACTCAGTTTTCACACTCTATGCTTAGTGCCCTTTGAGTGCCTAGGACTGAAATGAAGCTTGGTGAGCATCCCACACAAACGAATGCTCCACATGCGGGTTTCACATGCCACCAACTCCACATTCTCAGGCAACTTCAGAGCCACAGCCGTTTTCAGATAGCCCTCAATGCAAAGGCTCTAGACACAAATATTGGTGTGAGAGCTAATTCAATCAAGGAAACACTGCATGTTGGTGAACGGCATATTGAAGAAGGATCAGCGGAGTGGTTCTTGTGGGAGAACAACTCCATTTGGCTCACTAACTTCACACACCATCAGGCTTCCAAGCAGCTCTCAAGGAAACTCAGTTTTCACACTCTATGCTTAGTGCCCTTTGAGTGCATTATCTAGGAATGAACCTGGTGAGCATCCCACACAAACGAATGCTCCACATGCGGGTTTCACATGCCACCAACTCCACATTCTCAGGCAACTTCAGCGCCACAGCCGTTTTCAGATAGCCCTCAATGCAAAGGCTCTAGACGCAAATATTGGTGTGAGAGCTAATTCAATCAAGGAAACACTGCATGTTGGTGAAGGGCATATTGAAGAAGGATCATCCGAGTGGTTCTTGTGGGAGAACAACTCCATTTGGCTCACTAACTTCACACACCATCAGGCTTCCAAGCAGTTCTCAAGGAAACTCAGTTTTCACACTCTATGCTTAGTGCCCTTTGAGTGCCTAGGACTGAAATGAAGCTTGGTGAGCATCCCACACAAACGAATGCTCCACATGCGGGTTTCACATGCCACCAACTCCACATTCTCAGGCAACTTTAGCGCCACAGCCGTTTTCGGATAGCCCTCAATGCAAAGGCTCTAGACGCAAATATTGGTGTGAGAGCTAATTCAATCAAGGAAACACTGCATGTTGGTGAAGGGCATATTGAAGAAGGATCAGCTGAGTGGTTCTTGTGGGAGAACAACTCCATTTGGCTCACTAACTTCACACAACATCAGGCTTCCAAGCAGCTCTCAAGGAAACTCAGTTTTCACACTCTATGCTTAGTGCACTTTGAGTGCATTATCTAGGAATGAACCTGGTAGAGCATCCCACACAAACCAATGTTCCACATGCGGGTTTCACATGCCACCAACTCCACATTCTCAGGCAACTTGAGCGCCACAGCCGTTTTCAGATAGCCCTCAATGCAAAGGCTCTAGACGCAAATATTGGTGTGAGAGCTAATTCAATCAAGGAAACACTGCATGTTGGTGAAGGGCATATTGAAGAAGGATCAGCCGAGTGGTTCTTGTGGGAGAACAACTCCATTTGGCTCACTAACTTCACACACCATCAGGCTTCCAAGCAGCTCTCAAGGAAACTCTGTTTTCACACTCTATGCTTAGTGCCCTTTGAGTGCATTATGTAGGAATGAACCTGGTGAGCATCCCACACAAACGAATGCTCCACATGCGGGTTTCACATGCCACCAACTCCACATTCTCAGGCAACTTCAGCGCCACAGCCGTTTTCAGATAGCCCTCAATGCAAAGGCTCTAGATGCAAATATTGGTGTGAGAGCTAATTCAATCAAGGAAGCACTGCATGTTGGTGAAGGGCATATTGAAGAAGGATCAGCGGAGTGGTTCTTGTGGGAGAACAACTCCATTTGGCTCACTTACTTCACACACCATCAGGCTTCCAAGCAGCTCTCAAGGAAACTCAGTTTTCACACTCTATGCTCAGTGCCCTTTGAGTGCATTATCTAGGAATGAACCTGGTAGAGCATCCCACAGAAACGAATGCTCCACATGCGGGTTTCACATGCCACCAACTCCACATTCTCAGGCAACTTCAGCGCCACAGCCGTTTTCAGATAGCCCTCAATGCAAAGGCTCTAGACGCAAATATTGGTGTGGGAGCTAATTCAATCAAGGAAACACTGCATGTTGGTGAAGGGCATATTGAAGAAGGATCAGCCAAGTGGTTCTTGTGGGACAACAACTCCATTTGGCTCACTAACTTCACACACCATCAGGCTTCCAAGCAGTTCTCAAGGAAACTCAGTTTTCACACTCTATGCTTAGTGCCCTTTGAGTGCCTAGGACTGAAATGAAGCTTGGTGAGCATCCCACACAAACGAATGCTCCACATGCGGGTTTCACATGCCACCAACTCCAATTCTCAGGCAACTTTAGCGCCACAGCCGTTTTCGGATAGCCCTCAATGCAAAGACTCTAGACGCAAATATTGGTGTGAGAGCTAATTCAATCAAGGAAACACTGCATGTTGGTGAAGGGCATATTGAAGAAGGATCAGCTGAGTGGTTCTTGTGGGAGAACAACTCCATTTGGCTCACTAACTTCACACACCATCAGGCTTCTAAGCAGCTTTCAAGGAAACTCAGTTTTCACACTCTATGCTTAGTGCCCTTTGAGTGCATTATCTAGGAATGAACCTGGTAGAGCATCCCACAGAAACGAATGCTCCACATGCGGGTTTCACATGCCACCAACTAAACATTCTCAGGCAACTTCAGCGCCACAGCCGTTTTCAGATAGCCCTCAATGCAAAGGCTCTAGACGCAAATATTGGTGTGAGAGCTAATTCAATCAAGGAAACACTGCATGTTGGTGAAGGGCATATAGAAAAAGGATCAGCGGAGTGGTTCTTGTGGGAGAACAACTCCATTTGGCTCACTAACTTCACACAACATCAGGCTTCCAAGCAGCTCTCAAGGAAACTCAGTTTTCACACTCTATGCTTAGTGTCTTTGAGTGCATTATCTAGGAATGAACCTGGTAGAGCATCCCACACAAACCAATGTTCCACATGCGGGTTTCACATGCCACCAACTCCACATTCTCAGGCAACTTCAGCGCCACAGCCGTTTTCAGATAGCCCTCAATGCAAAGGCTCTAGACGCAAATATTGGTGTGAGAGCTAATTCAATCAAGGAAACACTGCATGTTGGTGAAGGGCATATTGAAGAAGGATCAGCCGAGTGGTTCTTGTGGGAGAACAACTCCATTTGGCTCACTAACTTCACACACCATCAGGCTTCCAAGCAGCTCTCAAGGAAACTCAGTTTTCACACTCTATGCTTAGTGCCCTTTGAGTGCCTAGGACTGAAATGAAGCTTGGTGAGCATCCCACACAAACGAATGCTCCACATGCGGGTTTCACATGCCACCAACTCCACATTCTCAGGCAACTTCAGCGCCACAGCCGTTTTCAGATAGCCCTCAATGCAAAGGCTCTAGATGCAAATATTGGTGTGAGAGCTAATTCAATCAAGGAAACACTGCATGTTGGTGAAGGGCATATTGAAGAAGGATCAGCTGAGTGGTTCTTGTGGGAGAACAACTCCATTTGGCTCACTTACTTCACACACCATCAGGCTTCCAAGCAGCTCTCAAGGAAACTCAGTTTTCACACTCTATGCTCAGTGCCTTTTGAGTGCATTATCTAGGAATGAACCTGGTAGAGCATCCCACAGAAACGAATGCTCCACATGCGGGTTTCACATGCCACCAACTCCACATTCTCAGGCAACTTCAGCGCCACAGCCGTTTTCAGATAGCCCTCAATGCAAAGGCTCTAGACGCAAATATTGGTGTGAGAGCTAATTCAATCAAGGAAACACTGCATGTTGGTGAAGGGCATATTGAAGAAGGATCAGCCGAGTGGTTCTTGTGGGAGAACAACTCCATTTGGCTCACTAACTTCACACAACATCAGGCTTCCAAGCAGCTCTCAAGGAAACTCAGTTTTCACACTCTATGCTTAGTGTCTTTGAGTGCATTATGTAGGAATGAACCTGGTGAGCATCCCACACAAACCAATGCTCCACATGCGGGTTTCACATGCCACCAACTCCACATTCTCAGGCAACTTCAGCACCACAGCCGTTTTCAGATAGCCCTCAATGCAAAGGCTCTAGACGCAAATATTGGTGTGAGAGCTAATTCAATCAAGGAAACACTGCATGTTGGTGAAGGGCATATTGAAGAAGGATCAGCCGAGTGGTTCTTGTGGGAGAACAACTCCATTTGGCTCACTAACTTCACACAAGATCAGGCTTCTAAGCAGCTCTCAAGGAAACTCAGTTTTCACACTCTATGCTTAGTGTCTTTGAGTGCATTATCTAGGAATGAACCTGGTAGAGCATCCCACACAAACCAATGTTCCACATGAGGGTTTCACATGCCACCAACTCCACATTCTCAGGCAACTTCAGCGCCACAGCCGTTTTCAGATAGCCCTCAATGCAAAGGCTGTAGACGCAAATATTGGTGTGAGAGCTAATTCAATCAAGGAAACACTGCATGTTGGTGAAGGGCATATTGAAGAAGGATCAGCTGAGTGGTTCTTGTGGGAGAACAACTCCATTTGGCTCACTAACTTCACACACCATCAGGCTTCCAAGCAGCTCTCAAGGAAACTCAGTTTTCACACTCTATGCTCAGAGCCCTTTGAGTGCATTATCTAGGAATGAACCTGGTAGAGCATCCCACACAAACCAATGCTCCACATGCGGGTTTCACATGCCACCAACTCCACATTCTCAGGCAACTTCAGCGCCACAGCCGTTTTCAGATAGCCCTCAATGCAAAGCCTCTAGACGCAAATATTGGTGTGAGAGCTAATTCAATTAAGGAAACACTGCATGTTGGTGAAGGGCATATTGAAGAAGGATCAGCCGAGTGGTTCTTGTGGGAGAACAACTCCATTTGGCTCACTAACTTCACACACCATCAGGCTTCCAAGCAGCTCTCAAGGAAACTCAGTTTTCACACTCTATGCTTAGTGCCCTTTGAGTGCCTAGGACTGAAATGAAGCTTGGTGAGCATCCCACACAAACCAATGCTAAACATGCGGGTTTCACATGCCACCAACTCCACATTCTCAGGCAAATTCAGCACCACAGCCGTTTTCAGATAGCCCTCAAAGCAAAGGCTCTAGACGCAAATATTGGTGTGAGAGCTAATTCAATCAAGGAAACAGTGCATGTTGGTGAAGGGCATATTGAAGAAGGATCAGCCGAGTGCGTCTTGTGGGAGAACAACTCCATTTGGCTCACTAACGTCACACACCATCAGGCTTCCAAGCAGCTCTCAAGGAAACTCAGTTTTCACACTCTATGCTTAGTGCCCTTTGAGTGCCTAGGACTGAAATGAAGCTTGGTGAGCATCCCACACAAACCAATGCTCCACATGCGGGTTTCACATGCCACCAACTCCACATTCTCAGGTAACTTCAGCGCCACAGCCGTTTTCAGATAGCCCTCAATGCAAAGGCTCTAGACGCAAATATTGGTGTGAGAGCTAATTCAATCAAGGAAACACTGCATGTTGGTGAAGGGCATATTGAAGAAGGATCAGCCGAGTGGTTCTTGTGGGAGAACAACTCCATTTGGCTCACTTACTTCACACACCATCAGGCTTCCAAGCAGCTCTCAAGGAAACTCAGTTTTCACACTCTATGCTCAGTGCCCTTTGAGTGCATTATCTAGGAATGAACCTGGTAGAGCATCCCACACAAACGAATGCTCCACATGCGGGTTTCACATGCCACCAACTCTACATTCTCAGGCAACTTCAGCGCCACAGCCGTTTTCAGATAGCCCTCAATGCAAAGGCTCTAGACGCAAATATTGGTGTGAGAGCTAATTCAATCAAGGAAACACTGCATGTTGGTGAAGGGCATATTGAAGAAGGATCAGCCGAGTGGTTCTTGTGGGAGAACAACTCCATTTGGCTCACTAACTTCACACTCCATCAGGCTTCCAAGCAGCTCTCAAGGAAACTCAGTTTTCACACTCTATGCTTAGTGCCCTTTGAGTGCATCATCTAGGAATGAACCTGGTAGAGCATCCCACACAAACGAATGCTCCACATGCGGGTTTCACATGCCACCAACTCCACATTCTCAGGCAAATTCAGCGCCACAGCCGTTTTCAGATAGCCCTCAATGCAAAGGCTCTAGACGCAAATATTGGTGTGAGAGCTAATTCAATCAAGGAAACACTGCATGTTGGTGAAGGGCATATTGAAGAAGGATCAGCCGAGTGGTTCTTGTGGGAGAACAACTCCATTTGGCTCACTAACTTCACACACCATCAGGCTTCCAAGCAGCTCTCAAGGAAACTCAGTTTTCACACTCTATGCTTAGTGCCCTTTGAGTGCCTAGGACTGAAATGAAGCTTGGTGAGCATCCCACACAAAACAATGCTCCACATGCGGGTTTCACATGCCACCAACTCCACATTCTCAGGCAAATTCAGCACCACAGCCGTTTTCAGATAGCCCTCAAAGCAAAGGCTCTAGACGCAAATATTGGTGTGAGAGCTAATTCAATCAAGGAAACAGTGCATGTTGGTGAAGGGCATATTGAAGAAGGATCATCCGAGTGCGTCTTGTGGGAGAACAACTCCATTTGGCTCACTAACGTCACACACCATCAGGCTTCCAAGCAGCTCTCAAGGAAACTCAGTTTTCACACTCTATGCTTAGTGCCCTTTGAGTGCCTAGGACTGAAATGAAGCTTGGTGAGCATCCCACAGAAACCAATGCTCCACATGCGGGTTTCACATGCCACCAACTCCACATTCTCAGGTAACTTCAGCGCCACAGCCGTTTTCAGATAGCCCTCAATGCAAAGGCTCTAGACGCAAATATTGGTGTGAGAGCTAATTCAATCAAGGAAACACTGCATGTTGGTGAAGGGCATATTGAAGAAGGATCAGCGGAGTGGTTCTTGTGGGAGAACAACTCCATTTGGCTCACTTACTTCACACACCATCAGGCTTCCAAGCAGCTCTCAAGGAAACTCAGTTTTCACACTCTATGCTCAGTGCCCTTTGAGTGCAGTATCTAGGAATGAACCTGGTAGAGCATCCCACACAAACCAATGCTCCACATGCGGGTTTCACATGCCACCAACTCTACATTCTCAGGCAACTTCAGCGCCACAGCCGTTTTCAGATAGCCCTCAATGCAAAGGCTCTAGACGCAAATATTGGTGTGAGAGCTAATTCAATCAAGGAAACACTGCATGTTGGTGAAGGGCATATTGAAGAAGGATCAGCCGAGTGGTTCTTGTGGGAGAACAACTCCATTTGGCTCACTAACTTCACACACCATCAGGCTTACAAGCAGCTCTCAAGGAAACTCAGTTTTCACACTCTATGCTTAGTGCCCTTTGAGTGCCTAGGACTGAAATGAAGCTTGGTGAGCATCCCACACAAAACAATGCTCCACATGCGGGTTTCACATGCCACCAACTCCACATTCTCAGGCAAATTCAGCACCACAGCCGTTTTCAGATAGCCCTCAAAGCAAAGGCTCTAGACGCAAATATTGGTGTGAGAGCTAATTCAATCAAGGAAACACTGCATGTTGGTGAAGGGCATATTGAAGAAGGATCAGCGGAGTGGTTCTTGTGGGAGAACAACTCCATTTGGCTCACTAACTTCACACACCATCAGGCTTCCAAGCAGCTCTCAAGGAAACTCAGTTTTCACACTCTATGCTTAGTGCCCTTTGAGTGCCTAGGACTGAAATGAAGCTTGGTGAGCATCCCACACAAACGAATGCTCCACATGCGGGTTTCACATGCCACAAACTCCACATTCTCAGGCAACTTCAGCGCCACAGCCGTTTTCAGATAGCCCTCAATGCAAAGGCTCTAGACGCAAATATTGGTGTGAGAGCCAATTCAATCAAGGAAACACTGCATGTTGGTGAAGGGCATACTGAAGAATGATCAGCGGAGTGGTTCTTGTGGGAGAACAACTCCATTTGGCTCACTAACTTCACACACCATCAGGCTTCCAAGCAGCTCTCAAGGAAACTCAGTTTTCACACTCTATGCTTAGTGCCCTTTCACTGCCTAGGACTGAAATGAACCTGGTAGAGCATCCCACACAAACGAATGCTCCACATGCGGGTTTCACATGCCACCAACTCCACATTCTCAGGCAACTTCAGCGCCACAGCCGTTTCCAGATAGCCCTCAATGCAAAGGCTCTAGACGCAAATATTGGTGTGAGAGCTAATTCAATCAAGGAAACACTGCATGTTGGTGAAGGGCATATTGAAGAAGGATCAGCTGAGTGGTTCTTGTGGGAGAACAACTCCATTTGGCTCACTAACTTCAAACACCATCAGGCTTCCAAGCAGCTCTCAAGGAAACTCAGTTTTCACACTCTATGCTTAGTGCCCTTTGAGTGCATTATCTAGGAATGAACCTGGTAGAGCATCCCACACAAAGCAATGCTCCACATGCGGGTTTCACATGCCACCAACTCTCCATTCTCAGGCAACTTCTGCGCCACAGCCGTTTTCAGATAGCCCTCAATGCAAAGGCTCTAGACGCAAATATTGGTGTGAGAGCTAATTCAATCAAGGAAACATTGCATGTTCGTGAAGGGCATATTGAAGAAGGATCAGCGGAGTGGTTCTTGTGGGAGAACAACTCCATTTGGCTCACTAACGTCACACACCATCAGGCTTCCAAGCAGCTCTCAAGGAAACTCAGTTTTCACACTCTATGCTTAGTGCCCTTTGAGTGCCTAGGACTGAAATGAACCTGGTAGAGCATCCCACACAAACGAATGCTCCACATGCGGGTTTCACATGCCACCAACTCCACATTCTCAGGCAATTTCAGCGCCACAGCCGTTTTCGGATAGCCCTCAATGCAAAGGCTCTAGACGCAAATATTGGTGTGAGAGCTAATTCAATCAAGGAAACACTGCATGTTGGTGAAGGGCATATTGAAGAAGCATCAGCCGAGTGCTTCTTGTGGGAGAACAACTCCATTTGGCTCACTAACGTCACACACCATCAGGCTTCCAAGCAGCTCTCAAGGAAACTCAGTTTTCACACTCTATGCTTAGTGCCTTGGAGTGCATTATCTAGGAATGAACCTGGTAGAGCATCCCACACAAACCAATGCTCCACATGCGGGTTTCACATGCCACCAACTTCACATTCTCCGGCAACTTCAGCGCCACAGCCGTTTTCAGATAGCCCACAATGCAAAGGCTCTAGACGCAAATATTGGTGTGACAGCCAATTCAATCAAGGAAACACTGCATGTTGGTGAAGGGCATACTGAAGAATGATCAGCGGAGTGGTTCTTGTGGGAGAACAACTCCATTTGGCTCACTAACTTCACACACCATCAGGCTTCCAAGCAGCTCTCAAGGAAACTCAGTTTTCACACTCTATGCTTAGTGCCCTTTGAGTGCCTAGGACTGAAATGAACCTTTTAGAGCATCCCACACAAACGAATGCTCCACATGCGGGTTTCACATGCCACCAACTCCACATTCTCAGGCAACTTCTGTGCCACAGCCGTTTTCAGATAGCCCTCAATGCAAAGGCTCTAGACGCAAATATTGGTGTGAGAGCTAATTCAATCAAGGAAACACTGCATGTTGGTGAAGGGCATATTGAAGAAGGATCAGCCGAGTGGTTCTTGTGGGAGAACAACTCCATTTGGCTCACTAACTTCACACACCATCAGGCTTCCAAGCAGCTCTCAAGGAAACTCAGTTTTCACACTCTATGCTTAGTGCCTTTGAGTGCATTATGTAGGAATGAACCTGGTAGAGCATCCCACACAAACGAATGCTCCAACTGCGGGTTTCACATGCCACCAACTCCACATTCTCAGACAACTTGAGAGCCACAGCCGTTTTCAGATAGCCCTCAATGCAAAGGAACTAGACGCAAATATTGGTGTGGGAGCTAATTCAATCAAGGAAACACTGCATGTTGGTGAAGGGCATATTGAAGAAGGATCAGCCGAGTGGTTCTTGTGGGAGAACAACTCCATTTGGCTCACTAACTTCACACACCATCAGGCTTCCAAGCAGCTTTCAAGGAAACTCAGTTTTCACACTCTATGCTTAGTGCCCTTTGAGTGCCTAGGACTAAAATGAAGCTTGGTGAGCACCCCACACAAACGAATGCTCCACATGCGGGTTTCACATGCCACCAACTCCACATTCTCAGGCAACTTGAGCGCCACAGCAGTTTCCAGATAACCCTCAATGCAAGGGCTCTAGACGCAAATATTGGTGTGAGAGCTAATTCAATCAAGGAAACACTGCATGTTGGTGAAGGGCATATTGAAGAAGGATCAGCCGAGTGGTTCTTGTGGGAGAACAACTCCATTTGGCTCACTAACTTCACACACCATCAGGCTTCCAAGCAGCTCTCAAGGAAACTCAGTTTTCACACTCTATGCTTAGTGCCCTTTGAGTGCATTATCTAGGAATGAACCTGGTGAGCATCCCACACAAACCAATGCTCCACATGCGGGTTTCACATGCCACCAACTCCACATTCTCAGGCAACTTCAGCGCCACAGCCGTTTTCAGATAGCCCTCAATGCAAAGGCTCTAGACGCAAATATTGGTGTGGGAGCTAATTCAATCAAGGAAACACTGCATGTTGGTGAAGGGCATATTGAAGAAGGATCAGCGGAGTGGTTCTTGTGGGAGAACAACTCCATTTGGCTCACTAACTTCACACACCATCAGGCTTCCAAGCAGCTCTCAAGGAAACTCAGTTTTCACACTCTATGCTTAGTGCCCTTTGAGTGCCTAGGACTGAAATGAAGCTTGGTGAGCATCCCACACAAACCAATGCTCCACATGCGGGTTTCACATGCCACCAACTCCACATTCTCAGGCAACTTCAGCGCCACAGCCATTTTCGGATAGCCCTCAATGCAAAGGCTCTAGACGCAAATATTGGTGTGAGAGCTAATTCAATTAAGGAAACACTGCATGTTGGTGAAGAGCATATTGAAGAAGGATCAGCGGAGTGGTTCTTGTGGGAGAACAACTCCATTTGGCTCACTAACTTCACACACCATCAGGCTTCCAAGCAGCTCTCAAGGAAACTCAGTTTTCACACTCTATGCTTAGTGCCTTGCAGTGCATTATCTAGGAATGAACCTGGTAGAGCATCCCACACAAACGAATGCTCCACATGCGGGTTTCACATGCCACCAACTCCACATTCTCAGGCAACTTCAGCGCCACAGCCGTTTTCAGATAGCCCTCAATGCAAAGGCTCTAGACGCAAATATTGGTGTGAGAGCTAATTCAATCAAGGAAACACTGCATGTTGGTGAAGGGCATATTGAAGAAGGATCAGCCGAGTGGTTCTTGTGGGAGAACAACTCCATTTGGCTCACTAACTTCACACACCATCAGGCTTCCAAGCAGCTCTCAAGGAAACTCAGTTTTCACACTCTATGCTTAGTGCCCTTTGAGTGCCTAGGACTGAAATGAAGCTTGGTGAGCATCCCACACAAACCAATGCTCCACATGCGGGTTTCACATGCCACCAACTCCACATTCTCAGGCAACTTCAGCGCCACAGCCGTTTTCAGATAGCCCTCAATGCAAAGGCTCTAGACGCAAATGTTGGTGTGAGAGCTAATTCAATCAAGGAAACACTGCATGTTGGTAAAGGGCATATTGAAGAAGGATCAGCCGAGTGGTTCTTGTGGGAGAACAACTCCATTTGGCTCACTAACTTCACACACCATCAGGCTTCCAAGCAGCTCTCAAGGAAACTCAGTTTTCACACTCTATGCTTAGTGCCCTTTGAGTGCATTATCTAGGAATGAACCTGGTAGAGCATCCCACACAAACGAATGCTCCACATGCGGGTTTCACATGCCACCAACTCCACATTCTCAGGCAACTTGAGCGCCACAGCCGTTTTCAGATAGCCCTCAATGCAAAGGCTCTAGACGCAAATATTGTGTGAGAGCTAATTCAATCAAGGAAACACTGCATGTTGGTGAAGGGCATATTGAAGAAGGATCAGCGGAGTGGTTCTTGTGGGACAACAACTCCATTTGGCACACTAACTTCACACACCATCAGGCTTCCAAGCAGCTCTCAAGGAAACTCAGTTTTCACACTCTATGCTTAGTGCCTTGCAGTGCATTATCTAGGAATGAACCTGGTAGAGCATCCCACACAAACGAATGCTCCACATGCGGGTTTCACATGCCACCAACTCCACATTCTCAGGCAACTTCAGCGCCACAGCCGTTTTCAGATAGCCCTCAATGCAAAGGCTCTAGACGCAAATATTGGTGTGAGAGCTAATTCAATCAAGGAAACACTGCATGTTGGTGAAGGGCATATTGAAGAAGGATCAGCCGAGTGGTTCTTGTGGGAGAACAACTCCATTTGGCTCACTAACTTCACACACCATCAGGCTTCCAAGCAGCTCTCAAGGAAACTCAGTTTTCACACTCTATGCTTAGTGCCCTTTGAGTGCCTAGGACTGAAATGAAGCTTGGTGAGCATCCCACACAAACCAATGCTCCACATGCGGGTTTCACATGCCACCAACTCCACATTCTCAGGCAACTTCAGCGCCACAGCCGTTTTCAGATAGCCCTCAATGCAAAGGCTCTAGACGCAAATGTTGGTGTGAGAGCTAATTCAATCAAGGAAACACTGCATGTTGGTAAAGGGCATATTGAAGAAGGATCAGCCGAGTGGTTCTTGTGGGAGAACAACTCCATTTGGCTCACTAACTTCACACACCATCAGGCTTCCAAGCAGCTCTCAAGGAAACTCAGTTTTCACACTCTATGCTTAGTGCCCTTTGAGTGCATTATCTAGGAATGAACCTGGTAGAGCATCCCACACAAACGAATGCTCCACATGCGGGTTTCACATGCCACCAACTCCACATTCTCAGGCAACTTCAGCGCCACAGCCGTTTTCAGATAGCCCTCAATGCAAAGGCTCTAGACGCAAATATTGTGTGAGAGCTAATTCAATCAAGGAAACACTGCATGTTGGTGAAGGGCATATTGAAGAAGGATCAGCGGAGTGGTTCTTGTGGGACAACAACTCCATTTGGCACACTAACTTCACACACCATCAGGCTTCCAAGCAGCTCTCAAGGAAACTCAGTTTTCACACTCTATGCTTAGTGCCCTTTGAGTGCCTAGGACTGAAATGAAGCTTGGTGAGCATCCCACACAAACGAATGCTCCACATGCGGGTTTCACATGCCACCAACTCCACATTCTCAGGCAACTTCAGCGCCACAGCCGTTTTCAGATAGCCCTCAATGCAAAGGCTCTAGACGCAAATATTGGTGTGAGAGCTAATTCAATCAAGGAAACACTGCATGTTGGTGAAGGGCATATTGAAGAAGGATCAGCCCAGGGATTCTTGTGGGAGAACAACTCCATTTGGCTCACTAACTTCACACACCATCAGGCTTCCAAGCAGCTCTCAAGGAAACTCAGTTTTCACACTCTATGCTTAGTGCCTTTGAGTGCATTATCTAGGAATGAACCTGGTAGAGCATCCCACACAAACCAATGTTCCACATGCGGGTTTCACATGCCACCAACTCCACATTCTCAGGCAACTTCTGCGCCACAGCCGTTTTCAGATAGCCCTCAATGCAAAGGCTCTAGACGCAAATATTGGTGTGAGAGCTAATTCAATCAAGGAAACACTGCATGTTGGTGAAGGGCATATTGAAGAAGGATCAGCGGAGTGGTTCTTGTGGGAGAACAACTCCATTTGGCTCACTAACTTCACACACCATCAGGCTTCCAAGCAGCTCTCAAGGAAACTCAGTTTTCACACTCTATGCTTAGTGCCCTTTGAGTGCCTAGGACTGAAATGAAGCTTGGTGAGCATCCCACACAAACGAATGCTCCACATGCGGGTTTCACATGCCACCAACTCTACATTCTCAGGCAACTTCAGCGAGACAGCCGTTTTCAGATAGCCCTCAATGCAAAGGCTCTAGACGCAAATATTGGTGTGAGAGCTAATTCAATTAAGGAAACACTGCATGTTGGTGAAGGGCATATTGAAGAAGGATCAGCCGAGTGGTTCTTGTGGGAGAACAACTCCATTTGGCTCACTAACTCCACACACCATCAGGCTTCCAAGCAGCTCTCAAGGAAACTCAGTTTTCACACTCTATGCTTAGTGCCCTTTGAGTGCATTATGTAGAAATGAAATTGGTAGAGCATCCCACACAAACGAATGCTCCACATGCGGGTTTCACATGCCACCAACTCCACATTCTCAGGCAACTTCAGCGCCACAGCCGTTTTCAGATAGCCCTCAATGCAAAGGCTCTAGACGCAAATATTGGTGTGAGAGCTAATTCAATCAAGGAAACACTGCATGTTGGTGAAGGGCATATTGAAGAAGGATCAGCCGAGTGGTTCTTGTGGGAGAACAACTCCATTTGGATCTCTAACTTCCCACACCATCAGGCTTCCAAGCAGCTCTCAAGGAAACTCAGCTTTCACACTCTATGCTTAGTGCCCTTTGAGTGCATTATCTAGGAATGAACCTGGTAGAGCATCCCACACAAACCAATGCTCCACATGCGGGTTTCACATGCCACCAACTCCACATTCTCAGGCAACTTCAGCGCCACAGCCGTTTTCAGATAGCCCTCAATGCAAAGGCTCTAGACGCAAATATTGGTGTGAGAGCTAATTCAATCAAGGAAACACTGCATGTTGGTGAAGGGCATATTGAAGAAGGATCAGCCGAGTGGTTCTTGTGGGAGAACAACTCCATTTGGCTCACTAACTTCACACACCATCAGGCTTCCAAGCAGCTCTCAAGGAAACTCAGTTTTCACACTCTATGCTTAGTGCCTTTGAGTGCATTATCTAGGAATGAACCTGGTAGAGCATCCCACACAAACCAATGTTCCACATGCGGGTTTCACATGCCACCAACTCCACATTCTCAGGCAACTTGAGCGCCACAGCCGTTTTCAGATAGCCCTCAATGCAAAGGCTCTAGACGCAAATATTGGTGTGAGAGCTAATTGAATCAAGGAAACACTGCATGTTGGTGAATGGCATATTGAAGAAGGATCAGCCGAGCGGTTCTTGTGGGAGAACAACTCCATTTGGCTCACTAACTTCACACACCATCAGGCTACCAAGCAGCTCTCAAGGAAACTCAGTTTTCACACTCTATGCTTAGTGCCCTTTGAGTGCATTATCTAGGAATGAACCTGGTAGAGCATCCCACACAAACGAATGCTCCACATGCGGGTTTCACATGCCACCAACTCCCCATTCTCAGGCAACGTCAGCGCCACAGCCGTTTTCAGATAGCCCTCAATGCAAAGGCTCTAGACGCAAATGTTGGTGTGAGAGCTAATTCAATCAAGGAAACACTGCATGTTGGTGAAGGGCATATTGAAGAATGATCAGCCGAGTGGTTCTTGTGGGAGAACAACTCCATTTGGCTCACTAACGTCACACACCATCAGGTTTCCAAGCAGCTCTCAAGGAAACTCAGTTTTCACACTCTATGCTTAGTGCCTTTGAGTGCATTATCTAGGAATGAACCTGGTAGAGCATCCCACACAAACCAATGCTCCACATACGGGTTTCACATGCCACCAACTCCACATTCTCAGGCAACTTCTGCGCCACAGTCGTTTTCAGATAGCCTTCAATGCAAAGGCTCTAGACGCAAATATTGGTGTGAGAGCTAATTCAATCAAGGAAACACTGCATGTTGGTGAAGGGCATATTGAAGAAGGATCAGCCGAGTGGTTCTTATGGGACAACAACTCCATTTGACTCACTAACTTCACACACCATCAGGCTTCCAAGCAGCTCTCAAGGAAACTCAGTTTTCACACTCCATGCTTAGTGCCCTTTGAGTGCATTATCTAGGAATGAACCTGGTAGAGCATCCCAAACAAACGAATGCTCCACATGCGGGTTTCACATGCCACCAACTCCACATTCTCAGGCAACTTGAGCGCCACAGCCGTTTTCAGATAGCCCTCAATGCAAAGGCTCTAGACGCAAATATTGGTGTGAGAGCCAATTCGATCAAGGAAACACAGCATGTTGGTGAAGGGCATACTGAAGAATGATCAGCGGAGTGGTTCTTGTGGGAGAACAACTCCATTTGGCTCACTAACTTCACACACCATCAGGCTTCCAAGCAGCTCTCAAGGAAACTCAGTTTTCACACTCCATGCTTAGTGCCCTTTGAGTGCCTAGGACTGAAATGATGCTTGGTGAGCATCCCACACAAACGAATGCTCCACATGCGGGTTTCACATGCCACGAACTCCACATTCTCAGGCAACTTCAGCGCCACAGCCGTTTTCAGATAGCCCACAATGCAAAGGCTCTAGACGCAAATATTGGTATGAGAGACAATTCAATCAAGGAAACACTGCATGTTGGTGAAGGGCATACTGAAGAATGATCAGCGGATTGGTTCTTGTGGGACAACAACTCCATTTGGCTCACTAACTTCACACACCATCAGGCTTCCAAGCAGCTCTCAAGGAAACTCAGTTTTCACACTCTATGCTTAGTGCCCTTTGAGTGCATTATCTAGGAATGAACCTGGTAGAGCATCCCACACAAACGAATGCTCCACATGCGGGTTTCACATGCCACCAACTCCACATTCTCAGGCAACTTCAGCGCCACAGCCGTTTTCAGATAGCCCTCAATGCAAAGGCTCTAGACGCAAATATTGGTGTGAGAGCCAATTCAATCAAGGAAACACTGCATGTTGGTGAAGGGCATACTGAAGAATCATCAGCCGAGTGGTTCTTGTGGGAGAACAACTCCATTTGGCTCACTAACTTCACACACCATCAGGCTTCCAAGCAGCTCTCAAGGAAACTCAGTTTTCACACTCTATGCTTAGTGCCCTTTGACTGCCAAGGACTGAAATGAAGCTGGTAGAGCATCCCACACAAACGAATGCTCCACATGCGGGTTTCACATGCCACCAACTCCACATTCTCAGGCAACTTCAGCGCCACAGCCGTTTTCAGATAGCCCTCAATGCAAAGGCTGTAGACGCAAATATTGGTGTGAGAGCTAATTCAATCAAGGAAACACTGCATGTTGGTGAAGGGCATATTGAAGAAGGATCAGCCGAGTGGTTCTTGTGGGACAACAACTCCATTTGGCTCACTAACTTCACACACCATCAGGCTTCCAAGCAGCTCTCAAGGAAACTCAGTTTTCACACTCTATGCTTAGTGCCTTTGAGTGCATTATCTAGGAATGAACCTGGTAGAGCATCCCACACAAACCAATGCTCCACATGCGGGTTTCACATGCCACCAACTCCACATTCTCAGGCAACTTGAGCGCCACAGCCGTTTTCAGATAGCCCTCAATGCAAAGGCTCTAGACGCAAATATTTGGTGAGCGCTAATTCAATTAAGGAAACACTGCATGTTGGTGAAGGGCATATTGAAGAAGGATCAGAGGAGTGGTTCTTGTGGGACAACAACTCCATTTGGCTCACTAACTTCACACACCATCAGGCTTCCAAGCAGCTCTCAAGGAAACTCAGTTTTCACACTCCATGCTTATTAGCCTTTGAGTGCCTAGAACTGAAATGAAGCTTGGTGAGCATCCCACACAAACCAATGCTCCACATGCGGGTTTCACATGCCACCAACTCCACATTCTCAGGCAACTTCAGCGCCACAGCCGTTTTCAGATAGCCCTCAATGCAAAGGCTCTAGACGCAAATATTGGTGTGAGAGCCAATTCAATCAAGGAAACACTGCATGTTGGTGAAGGGCATACTGAAGAAGGATCAGCCGAGTGGTTCTTGTGGGAGAACAACTCCATTTGGCTCACTAACTTCACACACCATCAGGCTTCCAAGCAGCTCTCAAGGAAACTCAGTTTTCACACTCTATGCTTCGTGCCTTTCAGTGCATTATCTAGGAATGAACCTGGTAGAGCATCCCACACAAACGAATGCTCCACATGCGGGTTTCACATGCCACAAACTCCACATTCTCAGGCAACTTCAGCGCCACAGCCGTTTTCGGATAGCCCTCAATGCAAAGGCTCTAGACACAAATATTTGGTGAGAGCTAATTCAATCAAGGAAACACTGCATGTTGGTGAAGGGCATATTGAAGAAGGATCAGCTGAGTGGTTCTTGTGGGACAACAACTCCATTTGGCTCACTAACTTCACACACCATCAGGCTTCCAAGCAACTCTCAAGGAAACTCAGTTTTCACACTCTATGCTTAGTGCCCTTTGAGTGCATTATCTAGGAATGAACCTGGTAGAGCATCCCACACAAACCAATGCTCCACATGCGGATTTCACATGCCACCAACTCCCCATTCTCAGGCAACTTCTTCGCCACAGCCGTTTTCAGATAGCCCTCAATGCAAAGGCTCTAGACGCAAATATTCGTGTGAGAGCTAATTCAATCAAGGAAACACTGCATGTTGGTGAAGGGCATATTGAAGAAGGATCAGCGGAGTGGTTCTTGTGGGAGAACAACTCCATTTGGCTCACTAACTTCACACACCATCAGGCTTCCAAGCAGCTCTCAAGGAAACTCAGTTTTCACACTCTATGCTTAGTGCCCATTGAGTGCCTAGGACTGAAATGAACCTGGTAGAGCATCCCACACAAACGAATGATCCACATGCGGGTTTCACATGCCATAAACTCTACATTCTCAGGCAACTTCAGCACCACAGCCGTTTTCAGATAGCCCTCAATATAAAGGCTCTAGACGCAAATATTGGTGTGAGAGCTAATTCAATTAAGGAAACACTGCATGTTGGTGAAGGGCATATTGAAGAAGGATCAGCCGAGTGGTTCTTGTGGGAGAACAACTCCATTTGGATCACTAACTTCACACACAATCAGGCTTCCAAGCAGCTCTCAAGGAAACTCAGTTTTCACACTCTATGCTTAGTGCCCTTTGAGTGCATTATCTAGGAATGAACCTGGTAGAGCATCCCAAACAAACGAATGCTCCACATGCGGGTTTCACATGCCACCAACTCCACATTCTCAGGCAACTTCAGCGCCACAGCCGTTTTCAGATAGCCCTCAATGCAAAGGCTCTAGACGCAAATATTGGTGTGAGAGCTAATTCAATCAAGGAAACACTGCATGTTGGTGAAGGGCATATTGAAGAAGCATCAGCCGAGTGGTTCTTATGGGACAACAACTCCATTTGGCTCACTAACTTCACACACCATCAGGCTTCCAAGCAGCTCTCAAGGAAACTCAGTTTTCACACTCCATGCTTAGTGCCCTTTGAGTGCATTATCTAGGAATGAACCTGGTAGAGCATCCCAAACAAACGAATGCTCCACATGCGGGTTTCACATGCCACCAACTCCACATTCTCAGGCAACTTCAGCGCCACAGCCGTTTTCAGATAGCCCTCAATGCAAAGGCTCTAGACGCAAATATTGGTGTGAGAGCTAATTCAATCAAGGAAACACTGCATGTTGGTGAAGGGCATATTGAAGAAGGATCAGCCGAGGGGTACTTGTGGGAGAACAACTCCATTTGGATCACTAACTTCACACATTATCAGGCTTCCAAGCAGCTCTCAAGGAAACTCAGTTTTCACACTCTATGCTTAGTGCCCTTTGAGTGCCTAGGACTGAAATGAAGCTTGGTGAGCATCCCACACAAAACAATGCTCCACATGCGGGTTTCACATGCCACCAACTCCACATTCTCAGGCAACTTGAGCGCCACAGCCGTTTTCAGATAGCCCTCAATGCAAAGGCTCTAGACGCAAATGTTGGTGTGAGAGCTAATTCAATCAAGGAATCACTGCATGTTGGTAAAGGGCATATTGAAGAAGGATCAGCGGAGTGGTTCTTGTGGGACAACAACTCCATTTGGCTCACTAACTTCACACACCATCAGGCTTCCAAGCAGCTCTCAAGGAAACTCAGTTTTCACACTCTATGCTTAGTGCCCTTTGAGTGCATTATCTAGGAATGAACCTGGTAGAGCATCCCACACAAACGAATGCTCCACATGCGGGTTTCACATGCCACCAACTCCACATTCTCAGGCAACTTCAGCGCCACAGCCGTTTTCAGATAACCCTCAATGCAAAGGCTCTAGACGCAAATATTGGTGTGAGAGCCAATTCAATCAAGGAAACACTGCATGTTGGTGAAGGGCATACTGAAGAATCATCAGCCGAGTGGTTCTTGTGGGAGAACAACTCCATTTGGCTCACTAACTTCACACACCATCAGGCTTCCAAGCAGCTCTCAAGGAAACTCAGTTTTCACACTCTATGCTTAGTGCCTTTGAGTGCATTATCTAGGAATGAACCTGGTAGAGCATCCCACACAAACGAATGCTCCACATGCGGGTTTCACATGCCACCAACTTCACATTCTCAGGCAACTTCAGCGCCACAACTGTTTTCAGATAGCCCTCAATGCAAAGGCTCTAGACGCAAATATTTGGTGAGCGCTAATTTAATTAAGGAAACACTGCATGTTGGTGAAGGGCATATTGAAGAAGGATCAGCGGAGTGGTTCTTGTGGGACAACAACTCCATTTGGCTCACTAACTTCACACACCATCAGGCTTCCAAGCAGCTCTCAAGTAAACTCAGTTTACACACTCCATGCTTATTAGCCTTTGAGTGCCTAGAACTGAAATGAAGCTTGGTGAGCATCCCACACAAACCAATGATCCACATGCGGGTTTCACATGCCACCAACTCCACATTCTCAGGCAACTTCAGCGCCACAGCCGTTTTCAGATAGCCCTCAATGCAAAGGCTCTAGACGCAAATATTGGTGTGAGAGCCAATTCAATCAAGGAAACACTGCATGTTGGTGAAGGGCATACTGAAGAATGATCAGCGGAGTGGTTCTTGTGGGACAACAACTCCATTTGGCTCACTAACTTCACACACCATCAGGCTTCCAAGCAGCTCTCAAGGAAACTCAGTTTTCACACTCTATGCTTGGTGCCCTTTGAGTGCCTAGGACTGAAATGAAGTTTGGTGAGCATCCCACACAAACCAATGCTCCACATGCGGGTTTCACATGCCACCAACTCCACATTCTCAGGCAACTTGAGCGCCACAGCCGTTTTCAGATAGCCCTCAATTCAAAGGCTCTAGACGCAAATATTGGTGTGAGAGCTAATTCAATCAATGAAACACTGCATGTTGGTGAAGGGCATATTGAAGAAGGATCAGCCGAGTGGTTCTTGTGGGAGAACAACTCCATTTGGCTCACTAACTTCACACACCATCAGGCTTCCAAGCAACTCTCAAGGAAACTCAGTTTTCACACTCTATGCTTCGTGCCTTTCAGTGCATTATCTAGGAATGAACCTGGTAGAGCATCCCACACAAACGAATGCTCCACATGCGGGTTTCACATGCCACAAACTCCACATTCTCAGGCAACTTCAGCGACACAGCCGTTTTCGGATAGCCCTCAATGCAAAGGATCTAGACACAAATATTTGGTGAGAGCTAATTCAATCAAGGAAACACTGCATGTTGTTGAAGGGCATATTGAAGAAGGATCAGCTGAGTGGTTCTTGTGGGACAACAACTCCATTTGGCTCACTAACTTCATCACACCATCAGGCTTCCAAGCAGCTCTCAAGGAAACTCAGTTTTCACACTCTATGCTTAGTGCCTTTTCACTGCCTAGGACTGAAATGAAGCTTGGTGAGCATCCCACACAAACCAATGCTCCACATGCGGGTTTCACATGCCACCAACTCCACATTCTCAGGCAACTTCAGCGCCACAACTGTTTTCAGATAGCCCTCAATGCAAAGGCTCTAGACTCAAATATTTGGTGAGCGCTAATTCAATTAAGGAAACACTGCATGTTGGTGAAGGGCATATTGAAGAAGGATCAGCGGAGTGGTTCTTGTGGGACAACAACTCCATTTGGCTCACTAACTTCACACACCATCAGGCTTCCAAGCAGCTCTCAAGGAAACTCAGTTTTCACACTCCATGCTTATTAGCCTTTGAGTGCCTAGAACTGAAATGAAGCTTGGTGAGCATCCCACACAAACCAATGATCCACATGCGGGTTTCACATGCCACCAACTCCACATTCTCAGGCAACTTCAGCGCCACAGCCGTTTTCAGATAGCCCTCAATGCAAAGGCTCTAGACGCAAATATTGGTGTGAGAGCCAATTCAATCAAGGAAACACTGCATGTTGGTGAAGGGCATACTGAAGAATGATCAGCGGAGTGGTTCTTGTGGGACAACAACTCCATTTGGCTCACTAACTTCACACACCATCAGGCTTCCAAGCAGCTCTCAAGGAAACTCAGTTTTCACACTCTATGCTTGGTGCCCTTTGAGTGCCTAGGACTGAAATGAAGTTTGGTGAGCATCCCACACAAACCAATGCTCCACATGCGGGTTTCACATGCCACCAACTCCACATTCTCAGGCAACTTGAGCGCCACAGCCGTTTTCAGATAGCCCTCAATTCAAAGGCTCTAGACGCAAATATTGGTGTGAGAGCTAATTCAATCAATGAAACACTGCATGTTGGTGAAGGGCATATTGAAGAAGGATCAGCCGAGTGGTTCTTGTGGGAGAACAACTCCATTTGGCTCACTAACTTCACACACCATCAGGCTTCCAAGCAACTCTCAAGGAAACTCAGTTTTCACACTCTATGCTTCGTGCCTTTCAGTGCATTATCTAGGAATGAACCTGGTAGAGCATCCCACACAAACGAATGCTCCACATGCGGGTTTCACATGCCACAAACTCCACATTCTCAGGCAACTTCAGCGACACAGCCGTTTTCGGATAGCCCTCAATGCAAAGGCTCTAGACACAAATATTTGGTGAGAGCTAATTCAATCAAGGAAACACTGCATGTTGGTGAAGGGCATATTGAAGAAGGATCAGCTGAGTGGTTCTTGTGGGACAACAACTCCATTTGGCTCACTAACTTCACACACCATCAGGCTTCCAAGCAGCTCTCAAGGAAACTCAGTTTTCACACTCTATGCTTAGTGCCCTTTGAGTGCCTAGGACTGAAATGAAGCTTGGTGAGCATCCCACACAAACCAATGCTCCACATGCGGGTTGCACATGCCACCAACTCCACATTCTCAGGCAACTTCAGCGCCACAGCCGTTTTCAGATAGCCCTCAATGCAAAGGCTCTAGACGCAAATATTGGTGTGAGAGCTAATTCAATCAAGGAAACACTGCATGTTGGTGAAGGGCATATTGAAGAAGGATCAGCCGAGTGGTTCTGGTGGGAGAACAACTCCATTTGGCTCACTAACTTCAAACACCATCAGGCTTCCAAGCAACTCTCAAGGAAACTCAGTTTTCACACTCTATGCTTAGTGCCCTTTGAGTGCATTATCTAGGAATGAACCTGGTAGAGCATCCCACACAAACCAATGCTCCACATGCGGATTTCACATGCCACCAACTCCCCATTCTCAGGCAACTTCTGCGCCACAGCCGTTTTCAGATAGCCCTCAATGCAAAGGCTCTAGACGCAAATATTCGTGTGAGAGCTAATTCAATCAAGGAAACACTGCATGTTGGTGAAGGGCATATTGAAGAAGGATCAGCCGAGTGGTTCTTGTGGGACAACAACTCCATTTGGCTCACTAACTTCACACACCATCAGGCTTCCAAGCAGCTCTCAAGGAAACTCAGTTTTCACACTCTATGCTTAGTGCCCATTGAGTGCCTAGGACTGAAATGAAGCTTGGTGAGCATCCCACACAAACGAGTGATTCACATGCGGGTTTCACATGCCACCAACTCCACATTCTCAGGCAACTTCAGCGCCACAGCCGTTTTCAGATCGCCCTCAATGCAAAGGCTCTAGACGCAAATATTGGTGTGAGAGCTAATTCAATTAAGGAAACACTGCATGTTGGTGAAGGGCATATTGAAGAAGGATCAGCCGAGTGGTTCTTGTGGGAGAACAACTCCATTTGGATCACTAACTTCACACACAATCAGGCTTCCAAGCAGCTCTCAAGGAAACTCAGTTTTCACACTCTATGCTTAGTGCCCTTTGAGTGCATTATCTAGGAATGAACCTGGTAGAGCATCCCAAACAAACGAATGCTCCACATGCGGGTTTCACATGCCACCAACTCCACATTCTCAGGCAACTTCAGCGCCACAGCCGTTTTCAGATAGCCCTCAATTCAAAGGCTCTAGACGCAAATATTGGTGTGAGAGCTAATTCAATCAAGGAAACACTGCATGTTGGTGAAGGGCATATTGAAGAAGCATCAGCCGAGTGGTTCTTATGGGACAACAACTCCATTTGGCTCACTAACTTCACACACCATCAGGCTTCCAAGCAGCTCTCAAGGAAACTCAGTTTTCACACTCCATGCTTAGTGCCCTTTGAGTGCATTATCTAGGACTGAAATGAAGCTTGGTGAGCATCCCACACAAACCAATGCTCCACATGCGGGTTTCACATGCCACCAACTCCACATTCTCAGGCAACTTCAGCGCCACAGCCGTTTTCAGATAGCCCTCAATGGAAAGGCTCTAGACGCAAATATTGGTGTGAGAGCCAATTCAATCAAGGAAACACTGCATGTTGGTGAAGGACATACTGAAGAATGATCAGCGGAGTGGTTCTTGTGGGACAACAACTCCATTTGGCTCACTAACTTCAAACACCATCAGGCTTCCAAGCAGCTCTCAAGGAAACTCAGTTTTCACACTCTATGCTTAGTGCCCTTTGAGTGCCTAGGACTGAAATGAAGCTTGGTGAGCATCCCACAGAAACCAATGCTCCACATGCGGGTTGCACATGCCACCAACTCCACATTCTCAGGCAACTTCAGCGCCACAGCCGTTTTCAGATAGCCCTCAATATAAAGGCTCTAGACGCAAATATTGGTGTGAGAGCTAATTCAATCAAGGAAACACTGCATGTTGGTGAAGGGCATATTGAAGAAGGATCAGCCGAGTGGTTCTGGTGGGAGAACAACTCCATTTGGCTCACTAACTTCAAACACCATCAGGCTTCCAAGCAACTCTCAAGGAAACTCAGTTTTCACACTCTATGCTTAGTGCCCTTTGAGTGCATTATCTAGGAATGAACCTGGTAGAGCATCCCACACAAACCAATGCTCCACATGCGGATTTCACATGCCACCAACTCCCCATTCTCAGGCAACTTCTGCGCCACAGCCGTTTTCAGATAGCCCTCAATGCAAAGGCTCTAGACGCAAATATTGGTGTGAGAGCTAATTCAATCAAGGAAACACTGCATGTTGGTGAAGGGCATATTGAAGAAGGATCAGCCGAGTGGTTCTTGTGAGAGAACAACTCCATTTGGCTCACTAACTTCACACAGCATCAGGCTTCCAAGCAGCTCTCAAGGAAACTCAGTTTTCACACTCTATGCTTAGTGCCCTTTGAGTGCCTAGGACTAAAATGAAGCTTGGTGAGCATCCCACACAAACGAATGCTCCACATGCGGGTTTCACATGCCACCAACTCCACATTCTCAGGCAACTTCAGCGCCACAGCCGTTTTCAGATAGCCCTCAATGCAAAGGCTCTAGACGCAAATATTGGTGTGAGAGCTAATTCAATTAAGGAAACACTGCATGTTGGTGAAGGGCATATTGAAGAAGGATCAGCCGAGTGGTTCTTGTGGGAGAACAACTCCATTTGGCTCATTAACTCCACACACCATCAGGCTTCCAAGCAGCTCTCAAGGAAACTCAGTTTTCACACTCTATGCTTAGTGCCTTTGAGTGCATTATCTAGGAATGAACCTGGTAGAGCATCCCAAACAAACGAATGCTCCACATGCGCGTTTCACATGCCACCAACTCTACATTCTCAGGCAACTTCAGCGCCACAGCCGTTTTCAGATAGCCCTCAATGCAAAGGCTCTAGACGCAAATATTGGTGTGAGAGCTAATTCAATTAAGGAAACACTGCATGTTGGTGAAGGGCATATTGAAGAAGGATCAGCCGAGTGGTTCTTGTGGGAGAACAACTCCATTTGGCTCACTAACTTCACACACCATCAGGCTTCCAAGCAGCTCTCAAGGAAACTCAGTTTGCACACTCTGTGCTTAGTGCCCTTTGAGTGCATTATCTAGGAATGAACCTGGTAGAGCATCCCACACAAACCAATGCTCCACATGCGGATTTCACATGCACCAACTCCCCATTCTCAGGCAACTTCTGCGCCACAGCCGTTTTCAGATAGCCCTCAATGCAAAGGCTCTAGACGCAAATATTGGTGTGAGAGCTAATTCAATCAAGGAAACACTGCATGTTGGTGAAGGGCATATTGAAGAAGGATCAGCCGAGTGGTTCTTGTGCGAGAACAACTCCATTTGGCTCACTAACTTCACACACCATCAGGCTTCCAAGCAGCTCTCAAGGAAACTCAGTTTTCACACTCTATGCTTAGTGCCCTTTGAGTGCCTAGGACTGAAATGAAGCTTGGTGAGCATCCCACACAAACGAATGCTCCACATGCGGGTTTCACATGCCACCAACTCCACATTCTCAGGCAACCTCAGCGCCACAGCCATTTTCAGATAGCCCTCAATGCAAAGGCTCTAGACGCAAATATTGGTGTGAGAGCTAATTCAATTAAGGAAACACTGCATGTTGGTGAAGGGCATATTGAAGAAGGATCAGCCGAGTGGTTCTTGTGGGAGAACAACTCCATTTGGCTCATTAACTTCACACACCATCAGGCTTCCAAGCAGCTCTCAAGGAAACTCAGTTTTCACACTCTATGCTTAGTGCCTTTGAGTGCATTATCTAGGAATGAACCTGGTAGAGCATCCCAAACAAACGAATGCTCCACATGCGGGTTTCACATGCCACCAACTCTACATTCTAGGGCAACTTCAGCGCCACAGCCGTTTTCAGATAGCCCTCAATGCAAAGGCTCTAGACGCAAATATTGGTGTGAGAGCTAATTCAATTAAGGAAACACTGCATGTTGGTGAAGGGCATATTGAAGAAGGATCAGCCGTGTGGTTCTTGTGGGAGAACAACTCCATTTGGCTCACTAACTTCACACACCATCAGGCTTCCAAGCAGCTCTCAAGGAAACTCAGTTTGCACACTCTGTGCTTAGTGCCCTTTGAGTGCATTATCTAGGAATGAACCTGGTAGAGCATCCCAAACAAACGAATGCTCCACATGCGGGTTTCACATGCCACCAACTCCACATTCTCAGGCAACTTCAGCGCCACAGCCGTTTTCAGATAGCCCTCAATGCAAAGGCTCTAGACGCAAATATTGGTGTGAGAGCTAATTCAATCAAGGAAACACTGCATGTTGGTGAAGGGCATATTGAAGAAGCATCAGCCTAGTGGTTCTTATGGGACAACAACTCCATTTGGCTCACTAACTTCACACACCATCAGGCTTCCAAGCAGCTCTCAAGGAAACTCAGTTTTCACACTCCATGCTTAGTGCCTTGGAGTGCATTATCTAGGAATGATCCTGGTAGAGCATCCCACACAAACGAATGCTCCACATGCGGGTTTCACATGCCACCAACTCCACATTCTCAGGCAACTTCAGCGCCACAGCCGTTTTCAGATAGCCCTCAATGCAAAGGCTCTAGACGCAAATATTGGTGTGAGAGCTAATTCAATCAAGGAAACACTGCATGTTGGTGAAGGGCATAATGAAGAATGATCAGCGGAGTGGTTCTTGTGGGACAACAACTCCATTTGGCTCACTAACTTCAAACACCATCAGGCTTCCAAGCAGCTCTCAAGGAAACTCAGTTTTCACACTCTATGCTTAGTGCCCTTTGAGTGCCTAGGACTGAAATGAAGCTTGGTGAGCATCCCACAGAAACCAATGCTCCACATGCGGGTTGCACATGCCACCAACTCCACATTCTCAGGCAACTTCAGCGCCACAGCCGTTTTCAGATAGCCCTCAATATAAAGGCTCTAGACGCAAATATTGGTGTGAGAGCTAATTCAATCAAGGAAACACTGCATGTTGGTGAAGGGCATATTGAAGAAGGATCAGCCGAGTGGTTCTGGTGGGAGAACAACTCCATTTGGCTCACTAACTTCAAACACCATCAGGCTTCCAAGCAACTCTCAAGGAAACTCAGTTTTCACACTCTATGCTTAGTGCCCTTTGAGTGCATTATCTAGGAATGAACCTGGTAGAGCATCCCACACAAACCAATGCTCCACATGCGGATTTCACATGCCACCAACTCCACATTCTCAGGCAACTTCTGCGCCACAGCCGTTTTCAGATAGCCCTCAATGCAAAGGCTCTAGACGCAAATATTGGTGTGAGAGCTAATTCAATCAAGGAAACACTGCATGTTGGTGAAGGGCATATTGAAGAAGGATCAGCCGAGTGGTTCTTGTGAGAGAACAACTCCATTTGGCTCACTAACTTCACACAGCATCAGGCTTCCAAGCAGCTCTCAAGGAAACTCAGTTTTCACACTCTATGCTTAGTGCCCTTTGAGTGCCTAGGACTAAAATGAAGCTTGGTGAGCATCCCACACAAACGAATGCTCCACATGCGGGTTTCACATGCCACCAACTCCACATTCTCAGGCAACTTCAGCGCCACAGCCGTTTTCAGATAGCCCTCAATGCAAAGGCTCTAGACGCAAATATTGGTGTGAGAGCTAATTCAATTAAGGAAACACTGCATGTTGGTGAAGGGCATATTGAAGAAGGATCAGCCGAGTGGTTCTTGTGGGAGAACAACTCCATTTGGCTCATTAACTCCACACACCATCAGGCTTCCAAGCAGCTCTCAAGGAAACTCAGTTTTCACACTCTATGCTTAGTGCCTTTGAGTGCATTATCTAGGAATGAACCTGGTAGAGCATCCCAAACAAACGAATGCTCCACATGCGCGTTTCACATGCCACCAACTCTACATTCTCAGGCAACTTCAGCGCCACAGCCGTTTTCAGATAGCCATCAATGCAAAGGCTCTAGACGCAAATATTGGTGTGAGAGCTAATTCAATTAAGGAAACACTGCATGTTGGTGAAGGGCATATTGAAGAAGGATCAGCCGAGTGGTTCTTGTGGGAGAACAACTCCATTTGGCTCACTAACTTCACACACCATCAGGCTTCCAAGCAGCTCTCAAGGAAACTCAGTTTGCACACTCTGTGCTTAGTGCCCTTTGAGTGCATTATCTAGGAATGAACCTGGTAGAGCATCCCACACAAACCAATGCTCCACATGCGGATTTCACATGCACCAACTCCCCATTCTCAGGCAACTTCTGCGCCACAGCCGTTTTCAGATAGCCCTCAATGCAAAGGCTCTAGACGCAAATATTGGTGTGAGAGCTAATTCAATCAAGGAAACACTGCATGTTGGTGAAGGGCATATTGAAGAAGGATCAGCCGAGTGGTTCTTGTGCGAGAACAACTCCATTTGGCTCACTAACTTCACACACCATCAGGCTTCCAAGCAGCTCTCAAGGAAACTCAGTTTTCACACTCTATGCTTAGTGCCCTTTGAGTGCCTAGGACTGAAATGAAGCTTGGTGAGCATCCCACACAAACGAATGCTCCACATGCGGGTTTCACATGCCACCAACTCCACATTCTCAGGCAACCTCAGCGCCACAGCCATTTTCAGATAGCCCTCAATGCAAAGGCTCTAGACGCAAATATTGGTGTGAGAGCTAATTCAATTAAGGAAACACTGCATGTTGGTGAAGGGCATATTGAAGAAGGATCAGCCGAGTGGTTCTTGTGGGAGAACAACTCCATTTGGCTCATTAACTTCACACACCATCAGGCTTCCAAGCAGCTCTCAAGGAAACTCAGTTTTCACACTCTATGCTTAGTGCCTTTGAGTGCATTATCTAGGAATGAACCTGGTAGAGCATCCCAAACAAACGAATGCTCCACATGCGGGTTTCACATGCCACCAACTCTACATTCTAGGGCAACTTCAGCGCCACAGCCGTTTTCAGATAGCCCTCAATGCAAAGGCTCTAGACGCAAATATTGGTGTGAGAGCTAATTCAATCAAGGAAACACTGCATGTTGGTGAAGGGCATATTGAAGAAGCATCAGCCTAGTGGTTCTTATGGGACAACAACTCCATTTGGCTCACTAACTTCACACACCATCAGGCTTCCAAGCAGCTCTCAAGGAAACTCAGTTTTCACACTCCATGCTTAGTGCCTTGGAGTGCATTATCTAGGAATGATCCTGGTAGAGCATCCCACACAAACGAATGCTCCACATGCGGGTTTCACATGCCACCAACTCCACATTCTCAGGCAACTTCAGCGCCACAGCCGTTTTCAGATAGCCCTCAATGCAAAGGCTCTAGACGCAAATATTGGTGTGAGAGCTAATTCAATCAAGGAAACACTGCATGTTGGTGAAGGGCATAATGAAGAATGATCAGCGGAGTGGTTCTTGTGGGACAACAACTCCATTTGGCTCACTAACTTCAAACACCATCAGGCTTCCAAGCAGCTCTCAAGGAAACTCAGTTTTCACACTCTATGCTTAGTGCCCTTTGAGTGCCTAGGACTGAAATGAAGCTTGGTGAGCATCCCACATAAACGAATGCTCCAAATGCGGGTTTCACATGCCACCAACTCCACATTCTCAGGCAACTTCTGCGCCACAGCCGTTTTCAAATAGCCCTCAATGCAAAGGCTCTAGACGCAAATATTGGTGTGAGAGCTAATTCAATCAAGGAAACACTGCATGTTGGTGAAGGGCATATTGAAGAAGGATCAGCCGAGTGCTTCTTGTGGGAGAACAACTCCATTTGGATCACTAACTTCACACACCATCAGGCTTCCAAGCAGCTCTCAAGGAAACTCAGTTTTCACACTCTATGCTTAGTGCCTTTGAGTGCATTATCTAGGAATGAACCTGGTAGAGCATCCCACACAAACGAATGCTCCACATGCGGGTTTCACATGCCACCAACTCCACATTCTCAGGCAACTTCAGCGCCACAGCCGTTTTCAGATAGCCCTCAATTCAAAGGCTCTAGACGCAAATATTGGTGTGAGAGCTAATTCAATCAAGGAAACACTGCATGTTGGTGAAGGGCATATTGAAGAAGCATCAGCCGAGTGGTTCTTGTGAGAGAACAACTCCATTTGGCTCACTAACTTCACACACCATCAGGCTTCCAAGCAGCTCTCAAGGAAACTCAGTTTTCACACTCTATGCTTAGTGCCCTTTGAGTGCATTATCTAGGAATGAACCTGGTAGAGCATCCCACACAAACGAATGCTCCACATGCGGGTTTCACATGCCACCAACTCTACATTCTCAGGCAACTTCAGCGCCACAGCCGTTTTGAGAGAGGCCTCAATGCAAAGGCTCTAGACGCAAATATTGGTGTGAGAGCTAATTCAATCAAGGAAACACTGCATGTTGGTGAAGGGCATATTGAAGAAGGATCAGCCGAGTGGTTCTTGTGGGAGAACAACTCCATTTGGCTCACTAACTTCACACACCATCAGGCTTCCAAGCAGCTCTCAAGGAAACTCAGTTTTCACACTCTATGCTTAGTGCCCTTTGAGTGCATTATCTAGGAATGAACCTGGTAGAGCATCCCACACAAACCAATGCTCCACATGCGGGTTTCACATGCCACCAACTCCACATTCTCAGGCAACTTCAGCGCCACAGCCGTTTTCAGATAGCCCTCAATATAAAGGCTCTAGAAGCAAATATTGGTGTGAGAGCTAATTCAATCAAGGAAACACTGCATGTTGGTGAAGGGCATATTGAAGAAGCATCAGCCGAGTGGTTCTTGTGGGACAACAACTCCATTTGGCTCACTAACTTCAAACACCATCAGGCTTCCAAGCAGCTCTCAAGGAAACTCAGTTTTCACACTCTAGGCTTAGTGCCCTTCGAGTGCATTATCTAGGAATGAACCTGGTAGAGCATCCCACACAAACGAATGCTCCACATGCGGATTTCACATGCCACCAACTCCCCATTCTCAGGCAACTTCTGCGCCACAGCCGTTTTCAGATAGCCCTCAATGCAAAGGCTCTAGACGCAAATATTGGTGTGAGAGCTAATTCAATCAAGGAAACACTGCATGTTGGTGAAGGGCATATTGAAGAAGGATCAGCCGAGTGGTTCTTGTGAGAGAACAACTCCATTTGGCTCACTAACTTCACACACCATCAGGCTTCCAAGCAGCTCTCAAGGAAACTCAGTTTTCACACTCCATGCTTAGTGCCCTTTGAGTGCATTATCTAGGAATGATCCTGGTAGAGCATCCCACACAAACCAATGCTCCACATGCGGGTTTCACATGCCACCAACTCCACATTCTCAGGCAACTTCAGCGCCACAGCCGTTTTCAGATAGCCCTCAATGCAAAGGCTCTAGACGCAAATATTGGTGTGAGAGCTAATTCAATCAAGGAAACACTGCATGTTGGTGAAGGGCATAATGAAGAATGATCAGCGGAGTGGTTCTTGTGGGACAACAACTCCATTTGGCTCACTAACTTCACACACCATCAGGCTTCCAAGCAGCTCTCAAGGAAACTCAGTTTTCACACTCTATGCTTAGTGCCCTTTGAGTGCCTAGGACTCTAATGAAGCTTGGTGAGCATCCCACATAAACGAATGCTCCAAATGCGGGTTTCACATGCCACCAACTCCACATTCTCAGGCAACTTCTGCGCCACAGCCGTTTTCAAATAGCCCTCAATGCAAAGGCTCTAGACGCAAATATTGTGTGAGAGCCAATTCAATCAAGGAAACACTGCATGTTGGTGAAGGGCATATTGAAGAAGCATCAGCCGAGTGGTTCTTATGGGAGAACAACTCCATTTGGCTCACTAACTTCACACACCATCAGGCTTCCAAGCAGCTCTCAAGGAAACTCAGTTTTCACACTCTATGCTTAGTGCCTTTGAGTGCATTATCTAGGAATGAACCTGGTAGAGCATCCCACACAAACCAATGCTCCACATGCGGGTTTCACATGCCACCAACTCCACATTCTCAGGCAACTTCACCGCCACAGCCGTTTTCAGATAGCCCTCAATGCAAAGGCTCTAGACGCAAATATTGGTGTGAGAGCTAATTCAATCAAGGAAACACTGCATGTTGGTGAAGGGCATACTGAAGAATGATCAGCGGAGTGGTTATTGTGGGACAACAACTCCATTTGGCTCACTAACTTCACACACCATCAGGCTTCCAAGCAGCTCTCAAGGAAACTCAGTTTTCACACTCGATGCTTAGTGCCCTTTGAGTGCCTAGGACTGAAATGAAGCTTGGTGAGCATCCCACACAAACGAATGCTCCACATGCGGGTTTCACATGCCACCAACTCCACATTCTCAGTCAACTTCTGCGCCACAGCCGTTTTCAGATAGCCCTCAATGCAAAGGCTCTAGACGCAAATATTGGTGTGAGAGCTAATTCAATCAAGGAAACACTGCATGTTGGTGAAGGGCATATTCAAAAAGGATCAGCGGAGTGGTTCTTGTGGGAGAACAACTCCATTTGGCTCACTAACTTCACACAACATCAGGCTTCCAACCAGCTCTCAAGGAAACTCAGTTTTCACACTCTATGCTTAGTGCCTTTGAGTGCATTATCTAGGAATGAACCTGGTAGAGTATCCCACACAAACGAATGCTCCAAATGCGGGTTTCACATGCCACCAACTCCACATTCTCAGGCAACTTCAGCGCCACAGCGTTTTCAAATAGCCCTCAATGCAAAGGCTCTAGACGCAAATATTGGTGTGAGAGCTAATTCAATCAAGGAAACACTGCATGTTGGTGAAGGGCATATTGAAGAAGGATCAGCCGAGTGGTTCTTGTGGGAGAACAACTCCATTTGGCTCACTAACGTCACACACCATCAGGCTTCCAAGCAGCTCTCAAGGAAACTCAGTTTTCACACTCTATGCTTAGTGCCTTTCAGTGTATTA
>NW_026699058.1:0-29467 GCF_030435755.1 Ochotona princeps | reverse complement strand
TGTGGGATGCTCTACCAGGTTCATTCCTAGATAATGCACTCAAAGGGCACTAAGCATAGAGTGTGAAAACTGAGTTTCCTTGAGAGCTGCTTGGAAGCCTGATGGTGTGTGAAGTTAGTGAGCCAAATGGAGTTGTTCTCCCACAAGAACCACTCGGCTGATCCTTCATCAATATGCTCTTCACCAACATGCAGTGTTTCCTTGATTGAATTATCTCTCACACCAATATTTGCGTCTAGAGCCTTTGCATTGAGGGCTATCTGAAAACGGCTGTGGCGCTGAAGTTGCCTGTGAACGTGGAGTTGGTGGCATGTGAAACCCGCATGTGGAGCATTCGTTTGTGTGGGATGCTGACCAAGCTTCATTTCAGTCCTAAGCACACAAAGAGCACTAAGGATAGAGTGTGAAAACTGAGTTTCCTTGAGAGCTGCTTAGAAGCCTGATGGTGTGTGAAGTTAGTGAGCCAAATGGAGTTGTTCTCCCACAAGAACCACTCGGCTGATCCTTCTTCAATATGCCCTTCACCAACATGCAGTGTTTCCTTGATTGAATTAGCTCTCACACCAATATTTGCGTCTAGAGCCTTTGCATTGAGGGCTATCTGAAAACGGCTGTGGCGATGAAGTTGCTGTGAATGTGGAGTTGGTGGCATGTGAAACCCGCATGTGGAGCATTCGTTTGTGTGGGATGCTCTACCAGGTTCATTCCTAGATAATGCATTCAAAGGGCACTAAGCATAGAGTGTGAAAACTCAGTTTCCTTGAGAGCTGCTTGGAAGCCTGATGGTGTGTGAAGTTAGTGAGCCAAATGGAGTTGTTCTCCCACAAGAACCACTCGGCTGATCCTTCTTCAATATGCCCTTCACCAACATGCAGTGTTTCCTTGATTGAATTAGCTCTCACACCAATATTTGCGTCTAGAGCCTTTGCATTGAGGGCTATCTGAAAACGGCTGTGGCGCTGAAGTTGCCTGTGAATGTGGAGTTGGTGGCATGTGAAACCCGCATGTGGAGCATTCGTTTGTGTGGGATGCTCTACCAGGTTCCTTCCTAGATAATGCACTCAAAGGGCACTAAACATAGAGTGTGAAAACTGAGTTTCCTTGAGAGCTGCTTGGAAGCCTGATGGTGTGTGAAGTTAGTGAGCCAAATGGAGTTGTTCTCCCACAGGAACCACTCGCCTGATCCTTCTTCAATATGCCCTTCACCAACATGCAGTGTTTCCTTGATTGAATTAGCTCTCACACCAATATTTGCATCTAGAGCCTTTGCATTGAGGGCTATCTGAAAACGGCTGTGGCGCTGAAGTTGCCTGTGAATGTGGAGTTGGTGGCATGTGAAACCCGCATGTGGAGCATTCGTTTGTGTGGGATGCTCTACCAGGTTCATTCCTAGATAATGCATTCAAAGGGCACTAAGCATAGAGTGTGAAAACTGAGTTTCCTTGAGAGCTGCTTGGAAGCCTGATGGTGTGTGAAGTTAGTGAGCCAAATGGAGTTGTTCTCCCACAAGAACCACTCGGCTGATCCTTCTTCAATATGCCCTTCACCAACATGCAGTGTTTCCTTGATTGAATTAGCTCTCACACCAATATTTGCGTCTAGAGCCTTTGCATTGAGGGCTATCTGAAAACGGCTGTGGCGCTGAAGTTGCCTGTGAATGTGGAGTTGGTGGCATGTGAAACCCGCATGTGGAGCATTCGTTTGTGTGGGATGCTCTACCAGGTTCATTCCTAGATAATGCACTCAAAGGGCACTAAACATAGAGTGTGAAAACTGAGTTTCCTTGAGAGCTGCTTGGAAGCCTGATGGTGTGTGAAGTTAGTGAGCCAAATGGAGTTGTTCTCCCACAAGAACCACTCGCCTGATCCTTCTTCAATATGCCCTTCACCAACATGCAGTGTTTCCTTGATTGAATTAGCTCTCACACCAATATTTGCATCTAGAGCCTTTGCATTGAGGGCTATCTGAAAACGGCTGTGGCGCTGAAGTTGCCTGTGAATGTGGAGTTGGTGGCATGTGAAACCCGCATGTGGAGCATTCGTTTGTGTGGGATGCTGACCAAGCTTCATTTCAGTGCTTGGCACACAAAGAGCACTAAGCATAGAGTGTGAAAACTGAGTTTCCTTGAGAGCTGCTTGGAAGCCTGATGGTGTGTGAAGTTAGTGAGCCAAATGGAGTTGTTCTCCCACAAGAACCACTCGGCTGATCCTTCTTCAATATGCCCTTCACCAACATGCAGTGTTTCCTTGATTGAATTATCTCTCACACCAATATTGGCGTCTAGAGCCTTTGCATTGAGGGCTATCTGAAAACGGCTGTGGCGCTGAAGTTGCCTGTGAATGTGGAGTTGGTGGCATGTGAAACCCGCATGTGGAGCATTCGTTTGTGTGGGATGCTGACCAAGCTTCATTTCAGTGCTTGGCACACAAAGAGCACTAAGCATAGAGTGTGAAAACTGAGTTTCCTTGAGAGCTGCTTGGAAGCCTGATGGTGTGTGAAGTTAGTGAGCCCAATGGAGTTGTTCTCCCACAAGAACCACTCGGCTGATCCTTCTTCAATATGCCCTTCACCAACATGCAGTGTTTCCTTGATTGAATTAGCTCTCACACCAATATTTGCGTCTAGAGCCTTTGCATTGAGGGCTATCTGAAAATGGCTGTGGCGCTGAAGTTGCCTGTGAATGTGGAGTTGGTGGCATGTGAAACCCGCATGTGGAGCATTCGTTTGTGTGGGATGCTCTACCAGGTTCATTCCTAGATAATGCACTCAAAGGGCACTAAGCATAGAGTGTGAAAACTGAGTTTCCTTGAGAGCTGCTTGGAAGCCTGATGGTGTGTGAAGTTAGTGAGCCAAATGGAGTTGTTCTCCCACAAGAACCACTCGGCTGATCCTTCTTCAATATGCCCTTCACCAACATGCAGTGTTTCCTTGATTGAATTAGCTCTCACACCAATATTTGCGTCTAGAGCCTTTGCATTGAGGGCTATCTGAAAACGGCTGTGGCGCTGAAGTTGCCTGTGAGTGTGGAGTTGGTGGCATGTGAAACCCGCATGTGGAGCATTCGTTTGTGTGGGATGCTCTACCAGGTTCATTCCTAGATAATGCACTCAAAGGGCACTAAGCATAGAGTGTGAAAACTGAGTTTCCTTGAGAGCTGCTTGGAAGCCTGATGGTGTGTGAAGTTAGTGAGCCAAATGGAGTTGTTCTCCCACAAGAACCACTCGGCTGATTCTTCTTCAATATGCCCTTCACCAACATGCAGTGTTTCCTTGATTGAATTAGCTCTCACACCAATATTTGCGTCTAGAGCCTTTGCATTGAGGGCTATCTGAAAACGGCTGTGGCGCTGAAGTTGCCTGTGAATGTGGAGTTGGTGGCATGTGAAACCCGCATGTGGAGCATTCGTTTGTGTGGGATGCTCTACCAGGTTCATTCCTAGATAATGCACTCAAAGGGCACTAAGCATAGAGTGTGAAAACTGAGTTTCCTTGAGAGCTGCTTGGAAGCCTGATGGTGTGTGAAGTTAGTGAGCCAAATGGAGTTGTTCTCCCACAAGAACCACTCGGCTGATCCTTCTTCAATATGCCCTTCACCAACATGCAGTGTTTCCTTGATTGAATTAGCTCTCACACCAATATTTGCGTCTAGAGCCTTTGCATTGAGGGCTATCTGAAAACGGCTGTGGCGCTGAAGTTGCCTGTGAATGTGGAGTTGGTGGCATGTGAAACCCGCATGTGGAGCATTCGTTTGTGTGGGATGCTCTACCAGGTTCATTCCTAGATAATGCACTCAAAGGGCACTAAGCATAGAGTGTGAAAACTGAGTTTCCTTGAGAGCTGCTTGGAAGCCTGATGGTGTGTGAAGTTAGTGAGCCAAATGGAGTTGTTCTCCCACAAGAACCACTCGGCTGATCCTTCTTCAATATGCCCTTCACCAACATGCAGTGTTTCCTTGATTGAATTAGCTCTCACACCAATATTTGCGTCTAGAGCCTTTGCATTGAGGGCTATCTGAAAACGGCTGTGGCGCTGAAGTTGCCTGTGAATGTGGAGTTGGTGGCATGTGAAACCCGCATGTGGAGCAATCGTTTGTGCGGGATGCAGACCAAGCTTCATTTCAGTGCTAGTCACACAAAGAGCACTAAGCATAGAGTGTGAAAACTGAGTTTCCTTGAGAGCTGCTTGGAAGCCTGATGGTGTGTGAAGTTAGTGAGCCAAATGGAGTTGTTCTCCCACAAGAACCACTCGGCTGATCCTTCTTCAATATGCCCTTCACCAACATGCAGTGTTTCCTTGATTGAATTAGCTCTCACACCAATATTTGCGTCTAGAGCCTTTGCATTGAGGGCTATCTGAAAACGGCTGTGGCGCTGAAGTTGCCTGTGAATGTGGAGTTGGTGGCATGTGAAACCCGCATGTGGAGCATTCGTTTGTGTGGGATGCTCTACCAGGTTCATTCCTAGATAATGCACTCAAAGGGCACTAAGCATAGAGTGTGAAAACTGAGTTTCCTTGAGAGCTGCTTGGAAGCCTGATGGTGTGTGAAGTTAGTGAGCCAAATGGAGTTGTTCTCCCACAAGAACCACTCGCCTGATCCTTCTTCAATATGCGCTTCACCAACATGCAGTGTTTCCTTGATTGAATTAGCTCTCACACCAATATTTGCGTCTAGAGCCTTTGCATTGAGGGCTATCTGAAAACGGCTGTGGCGCTGAAGTTGCCTGTGAATGTGGAGTTGGTGGCATGTGAAACCCGCATGTGGAGCATTCGTTTGTGTGGGATGCTCTACCAGGTTCATTCCTAGATAATGCACACAAAGAGCACTAAGCATAGAGTGTGAAAACTGAGTTTCCTTGAGAGCTGCTTGGAAGCCTGATGGTGTGTGAAGTTAGGAAGCCAAATGGAGTTGTTCTCCCACAAGAACCACTCGGCTGATCCTTCTTCAATATGCCCTTCACCAACATGCAGTGTTTCCTTGATTGAATTAGCTCTCACACCAATATTTGCGTCTAGAGCCTTTGCATTGAGGGCTATCTGAAAACGGCTGTGGCGCTGAAGTTGCCTGTGAATGTGGAGTTGGTGGCATGTGAAACCCGCATGTGGAGCATTCGTTTGTGTGGGATGCTCTACCAGGTTCATTTCAGTCCTAGCCATACAAAGGGCACTAAGCATAGAGTGTGAAAACTGAGTTTCCTTGAGAGCTGCTTGGAAGCCTGATGGTGTGTGAAGTTAGTGAGCCAAATGGAGTTGTTCTCCCACAAGAACCACTCGGCTGATCCTTCTTCAATATGCCCTTCACCAACATGCAGTGTTTCCTTGATTGAATTAGCTCTCACACCAATATTTGCGTCTAGAACCTTTGCATTGAGGGCTATCTGAAAACGGCTGTGGCGCTGAAGTTGCCTGTGAATGTGGAGTTGGTGGCATGTGAAACCCGCATGTGGAGCATTCGTTTGTGTGGGATGCTCTACCAGGTTCATTCCTAGATAATGCACTCAAAGGGCACTAAGCATAGAGTGTGAAAACTGAGTTTCCTTGAGAGCTGCTTGGAAGCCTGATGGTGTGTGAAGTTAGTGAGCCAAATGGAGTTGTTCTCCCACAAGAACCACTCGGCTGATCCTTCTTCAATATGCCCTTCACCAACATGCAGTGTTTCCTTGATTGAATTAGCTCTCACACCAATATTTGCGTCTAGAGCCTTTGCATTGAGGGCTATCTGAAAACGGCTGTGGCGCTGAAGTTGCCTGTGAATGTGGAGTTGGTGGCATGTGAAACCCGCATGTGGAGCATTCGTTTGTGTGGGATGCTCTACCAGGTTCCTTCCTAGATAATGCACTCAAAGGGCACTAAGCATAGAGTGTGAAAACTGAGTTTCCTTGAGAGCTGCTTGGAAGCCTGATGGTGTGTGAAGTTAGTGAGCCAAATGGAGTTGTTCTCCCACAAGAACCACTCGGCTGATCCTTCTTCAATATGCCCTTCACCAACATGCAGTGTTTCCTTGATTGAATTAGCTCTCACACCAATATTGGCGTCTAGAGCCTTTGCATTGAGGGCTATCTGAAAACGGCTGTGGCGCTGAAGTTGCCTGTGAATGTGGAGTTGGTGGCATGTGAAACCCGCATGTGGAGCATTCGTTTGTGTGGGATGCTGACCAAGCTTCATTTCATTCCTAGGCTCACAAAGAGCACTAAGCATAGAGTGTGAAAACTGAGTTTCCTTGAGAGCTGCTTGGAAGCCTGATGGTGTGTGAAGTTAGTGAGCCAAATGGAGTTGTTCTCCCACAAGAATCACTCGGCTGATCCTTCTTCAATATGCCCGTCACCAACATGCAGTGTTTCCTTCATTGAATTAGCTCTCACACCAATATTTGCGTCTAGAGCCTTTGCATTGAGGGCTATCTGAAAACGGCTGTGGCGCTGAAGTTGCCTGTGAATGTGGAGTTGGTGGCATGTGAAACCCGCATGTGGAGCATTCGTTTGTGTGGGATGCTCTACCAGGTTCATTTCAGTCCTAGCCATACAAAGGGCACTAAGCATAGAGTGTGAAAACTGAGTTTCCTTGAGAGCTGCTTGGAAGCCTGATGGTGTGTGAAGTTAGTGAGCCAAATGGAGTTGTTCTCCCACAAGAACCACTCGGCTGATCCTTCTTCAATATGCCCTTCACCAACATGCAGTGTTTCCTTGATTGAATTAGCTCTCACACCAATATTTGCGTCTAGAGCCTTTGCATTGAGGGCTATCTGAAAACGGCTGTGGCGCTGAAGTTGCCTGTGAATGTGGAGTTGGTGGCATGTGAAACCCGCATGTGGAGCATTCGTTTGTGTGGGATGCTCTACCAGGTTCATTCCTAGATAATGCACTCAAAGGGCACTAAGCATAGAGTGTGAAAACTGAGTTTCCTTGAGAGCTGCTTGGAAGCCTGATGGTGTGTGAAGTTAGTGAGCCAAATGGAGTTGTTCTCCCACAAGAACCACTCGGCTGATCCTTCTTCAATATGCCCTTCACCAACATGCAGTGTTTCCTTGATTGAATTAGCTCTCACACCAATATTTGCGTCTAGAGCCTTTGCATTGAGGGCTATCTGAAAACGGCTGTGGCGCTGAAGTTGCCTGTGAATGTGGAGTTGGTGGCATGTGAAACCCGCATGTGGAGCATTCGTTTGTGTGGGATGCTCTACCAGGTTCATTCCTAGATAATGCACTCAAAGGGCACTAAGCATAGAGTGTGAAAACTGAGTTTCCTTGAGAGCTGCTTGGAAGCCTGATGGTGTGTGAAGTAAGTGAGCCAAATGGAGTTGTTCTCCCACAAGAACCACTCGGCTGATCCTTCTTCAATATGCCCTTCACCAACATGCAATGTTTCCTTGATTGAATTAGCTCTCACACCAATATTTGCGTCTAGAGCCTTTGTATTGAGGGCTATCTGAAAACGGCTGTGGCGCTGAAGTTGCCTGTGAATGTGGAGTTGGTGGCATGTGAAACCCGCATGTGGAGCATTCGTTTGTGTGGGATGCTCTACCAGGTTCATTCCTAGATAATGCACTCAAAGGGCACTAAGCATAGAGTGTGAAAACTGAGTTTCCTTGAGAGCTGCTTGGAAGCCTGATGGTGTGTGAAGTTAGTGAGCCAAATGGAGTTGTTCTCCCACAAGAACCACTCGGCTGATCCTTCTTCAATATGCCCTTCACCAACATGCAGTGTTTCCTTGATTGAATTAGCTCTCACACCAATATTTGCGTCTAGAGCCTTTGCATTGAGGGCTATCTGAAAACGGCTGTGGCGCTGAAGTTGCCTGTGAATGTGGAGTTGGTGGCATGTGAAACCCGCATGTGGAGCAATCGTTTGTGTGGGATGCAGACCAAGCTTCATTTCAGTGCTAGGCACACAAAAAGCACTAAGCATAGAGTGTGAAAACTGAGTTTCCTTGAGAGCTGCTTGGAAGCCTGATGGTGTGTGAAGTTAGTGAGCCAAATGGAGTTGTTCTCCCACAAGAACCACTCGGCTGATCCTTCTTCAATATGCCCTTCACCAACATGCAGTGTTTCCTTGATTGAATTAGCTCTCACACCAATATTTGCGTCTAGAGCCTTTGCATTGAGGGCTATCTGAAAATGACTGTGGCGCTGAAGTTGCCTGTGAATGTGGAGTTGGTGGCATGTGAAACCCGCATGTGGAGCATTCGTTTGTGTGGGATGCTGACCAAGCTTCATTTCATTCCTAGGCATACAAAGAGCACTAAGCATAGAGTGTGAAAACTGAGTTTCCTTGAGAGCTGCTTGGAAGCCTGATGGTGTGTGAAGTTAGTGAGCCAAATGGAGTTGTTCTCCCACAAGAACCACTCGGCTGATCCTTCTTCAATATGCCCTTCACCAACATGCAGTGTTTCCTTGATTGAATTAGCTCTCACACCAATATTTGCGTCTAGAGCCTTTGCATTGAGGGCTATCTGAAAACGGCTGTGGCGCTGAAGTTGCCTGTGAATGTGGAGTTGGTGGCATGTGAAACCCGCATGTGGAGCAATCGTTTGTGTGGGATGCTCTCCCAGGTTCATTCCTAGATAATGCACTCAAAGGGCACTAAGCATAGAGTGTGAAAACTGAGTTTCCTTGAGAGCTGCTTGGAAGCCTGATGGTGTGTGAAGTTAGTGAGCCAAATGGAGTTGTTCTCCCACAAGAACCACTCGGCTGATCCTTCTTCAATATGCCCTTCACCAACATGCAGTGTTTCCTTGATTGAATTAGCTCTCACACCAATATTTGCGTCTAGAGCCTTTGCATTGAGGGCTATCTGAAAATGACTGTGGCGCTGAAGTTGCCTGTGAATGTGGAGTTGGTGGCATGTGAAACCCGCATGTGGAGCATTCGTTTGTGTGGGATGCTCTACCAGGTTCATTCCTAGATAATGCACTCAAAGGGCACTAAGCATAGAGTGTGAAAACTGAGTTTCCTTGAGAGCTGCTTGGAAGCCTGATGGTGTGTGAAGTTAGTGAGCCAAATGGAGTTGTTCTCCCACAAGAACCACTCGGCTGATCCTTCTTCAATATGCCCTTCACCAACATGCAGTGTTTCCTTGATTGAATTAGCTCTCACACCAATATTGGCGTCTAGAGCCTTTGCATTGAGGGCTATCTGAAAACGGCTGTGGCGCTGAAGTTGCCTGTGAATGTGGAGTTGGTGGCATGTGAAACCCGCATGTGGAGCATTCGTTTGTGTGGGATGCTCTCCCAGGTTCATTCCTAGATAATGCACTCAAAAGGCACTAAGCATAGAGTGTGAAAACTGAGTTTCCTTGAGAGCTGCTTGGAAGCCTGATGGTGTGTGAAGTTAGTGAGCCAAATGGAGTTGTTCTCCCACAAGAACCACTCGGCTGATCCTTCTTCAATATGCCCTTCACCAACATGCAGTGTTTCCTTGATTGAATTAGCTCTCACACCAATATTGGCGTCTAGAGCCTTTGCATTGAGGGCTATCTGAAAACGGCTGTGGCGCTGAAGTTGCCTGTGAATGTGGAGTTGGTGGCATGTGAAACCCGCATGTGGAGCAATCGTTTGTGTGGGATGCTGACCAAGCTTCATTTCAGTGCTAGGCACACAAAGAGCACTAAGCATAGAGTGTGAAAACTGAGTTTCCTTGAGAGCTGCTTGGAAGCCTGATGGTGTGTGAAGTTAGTGAGCCAAATGGAGTTGTTCTCCCACAAGAACCACTCGGCTGATCCTTCTTCAATATGCCCTTCACCAACATGCAGTGTTTCCTTGATTGAATTAGCTCTCACACCAATATTTGCGTCTAGAGCCTTTGCATTGAGGGCTATCTGAAAAATGACTGTGGCGCTGAAGTTGCCTGTGAATGTGGAGTTGGTGGCATGTGAAACCCGCATGTGGAGCATTCGTTTGTGTGGGATGCTCTACCAGGTTCATTCCTAGATAATGCACTCAAAGGGCACTAAGCATAGAGTGTGAAAACTGAGTTTCCTTGAGAGCTGCTTGGAAGCCTGATGGTGTGTGAAGTTAGTGAGCCAAATGGAGTTGTTCTCCCACAAGAACCACTCGGCTGATCCTTCTTCAATATGCCCTTCACCAACATGCAGTGTTTCCTTGATTGAATTAGCTCTCACACCAATATTGGCGTCTAGAGCCTTTGCATTGAGGGCTATCTGAAAACGGCTGTGGCGCTGAAGTTGCCTGTGAATGTGGAGTTGGTGGCATGTGAAACCCGCATGTGGAGCATTCGTTTGTGTGGGATGCTCTACCAGGTTCATTCCTAGATAATGCACTCAAAGGGCACTAAGCATAGAGTGTGAAAACTGAGTTTCCTTGAGAGCTGCTTGGAAGCCTGATGGTGTGTGAAGTTAGTGAGCCAAATGGAGTTGTTCTCCCACAAGAACCACTCGGCTGATCCTTCTTCAATATGCCCTTCACCAACATGCAGTGTTTCCTTGATTGAATTAGCTCTCACACCAATATTTGCGTCTAGAGCCTTTGCATTGAGGGCTATCTGAAAACGGCTGTGGCGCTGAAGTTGCCTGTGAATGTGGAGTTGGTGGCATGTGAAACCCGCATGTGGAGCATTCGGTTGTGTGGGATGCTCTACCAGGTTCATTTCGGTCCTAGCCATACAAAGGGCACTAAGCATAGAGTGTGAAAACTGAGTTTCCTTGAGAGCTGCTTGGAAGCCTGATGGTGTGTGAAGTTAGTGAGCCAAATGGAGTTGTTCTCCCACAAGAACCACTCGGCTGATCCTTCTTCAATATGCCCTTCACCAACATGCAGTGTTTCCTTGATTGAATTAGCTCTCACACCAATATTTGCGTCTAGAGCCTTTGCATTGAGGGCTATCTGAAAAACGGCTGTGGCGCTGAAGTTGCCTGTGAATGTGGAGTTGGTGGCATGTGAAACCCGCATGTGGAGCATTCGTTTGTGTGGGATGCTCTACCAGGTTCATTTCAGTCATAGCCATACAAAGGGCACTAAGCATAGAGTGTGAAAACTGAGTTTCCTTGAGAGCTGCTTGGAAGCCTGATGGTGTGTGAAGTTAGTGAGCCAAATGGAGTTGTTCTCCCACAAGAACCACTCGGCTGATCCTTCTTCAATATGCCCTTCACCAACATGCAGTGTTTCCTTGATTGAATTAGCTCTCACACCAATATTTGCGTCTAGAGCCTTTGCATTGAGGGCTATCTGAAAACGGCTGTGGCGCTGAAGTTGCCTGTGAATGTGGAGTTGGTGGCATGTGAAACCTGCATGTGGAGCATTCGTTTGTGTGGGATGCTCTACCAGGTTCATTCCTAGATAATGCACTCAAAGGGCACTAAGCATAGAGTGTGAAAACTGAGTTTCCTTGAGAGCTGCTTGGAAGCCTGATGGTGTGTGAAGTTAGTGAGCCAAATGGAGTTGTTCTCCCACAAGAACCACTCGGCTGATCCTTCTTCAATATGCCCTTCACCAACATGCAGTGTTTCCTTGATTGAATTAGCTCTCACACCAATATTTGCGTCTAGAGCTTTTGCATTGAGGGCTATCTGAAAACGGCTGTGGCGCTGAAGTTGCCTGTGAATGTGGAGTTGGTGGCATGTGAAACCCGCATGTGGAGCATTCGGTTGTGTGGGATGCTCTACCAGGTTCATTTCAGTCCTAGCCATACAAAGGGCACTAAACATAGAGTGTGAAAACTGAGTTTCCTTGAGAGCTGCTTGGAAGCCTGATGGTGTGTGAAGTTAGTGAGCCAAATGGAGTTGTTCTCCCACAAGAACCACTCGGCTGATCCTTCTTCAATATGCCCTTCACCAACATGCAGTGTTTCCTTGATTGAATTAGCTCTCACACCAATATTTGCGTCTAGAGCCTTTGCATTGAGGGCTATCTGAAAACGGCTGTGGCGCTGAAGTTGCCTGTGAATGTGGAGTTGGTGGCATGTGAAACCCGCATGTGGAGCATTCGTTTGTGTGGGATGCTCTACCAGGTTCATTTCAGTCCTAGCCATACAAAGGGCACTAAGCATAGAGTGTGAAAACTGAGTTTCCTTGAGAGCTGCTTGGAAGCCTGATGGTGTGTGAAGTTAGTGAGCCAAATGGAGTTGTTCTCCCACAAGAACCACTCGGCTGATCCTTCTTCAATATGCCCTTCACCAACATGCAGTGTTTCCTTGATTGAATTAGCTCTCACACCAATATTGGCGTCTAGAGCCTTTACATTGAGGGCTATCTGAAAATGGCTGTGGCGCTGAAGTTGCCTGTGAATGTGGAGTTGGTGGCATGTGAAACCCGCATGTGGAGCATTCGTTTGTGTGGGATGCTCTACCAGGTTCATTCCTAGATAATGCACTCAAAGGGCACTAAGCATAGAGTGTGAAAACTGAGTTTCCTTGAGAGCTGCTTGGAAGCCTGATGGTGTGTGAAGTTAGTGAGCCAAATGGAGTTGTTCTCCCACAAGAACCACTCGGCTGATCCTTCATCAATATGCTCTTCACCAACATGCAGTGTTTCCTTGATTGAATTAGCTCTCACACCAATATTTGCGTCTAGAGCCTTTGCATTGAGGGCTATCTGAAAACGGCTGTGGCGCTGAAGTTGCCTGTGAATGTGGAGTTGGTGGCATGTGAAACCCGCATGTGGAGCATTCGTTTGTGTGGGATGCTGACCAAGCTTCATTTCAGTCCTAAGCACACAAAGAGCACTAAGGATAGAGTGTGAAAACTGAGTTTCCTTGAGAGCTGCTTAGAAGCCTGATGGTGTGTGAAGTTAGTGAGCCAAATGGAGTTGTTCTCCCACAAGAACCACTCGGCTGATCCTTCATCAATATGCCCTTCACCAACATGCAGTGTTTCCTTGATTGAATTAGCTCTCACACCAATATTGGCGTCTAGAGCCTTTGCATTGAGGGCTATCTGAAAACGGCTGTGGCGCTGAAGTTGCCTGTGAATGTGGAGTTGGTGGCATGTGAAACCCGCATGTGGAGCATTCGGTTTTGTGGGATGCTCTACCAGGTTCATTTCGGTCCTAGCCATACAAAGGGCACTAAGCATAGAGTGTGAAAACTGAGTTTCCTTGAGAGCTGCTTAGAAGCCTGATGGTGTGTGAAGTTAGTGAGCCAAATGGAGTTGTTCTCCCACAAGAACCACTCGGCTGATCCTTCTTCAATATGCCCTTCACCAACATGCAGTGTTTCCTTGATTGAATTAGCTCTCACACCAATATTGGCGTCTAGAGCCTTTGCATTGAGGGCTATCTGAAAACGGCTGTGGCGCTGAAGTTGCCTGTGAATGTGGAGTTGGTGGCATGTGAAACCCGCATGTGGAGCATTCGTTTGTGTGGGATGCTCTACCAGGTTCATTCCTAGATAATGCACTCAAAGGGCACTAAGCATAGAGTGTGAAAACTGAGTTTCCTTGAGAGCTGCTTGGAAGCCTGATGGTGTGTGAAGTTAGTGAGCCAAATGGAGTTGTTCTCCCACAAGAACCACTCGGCTGATCCTTCATCAATATGCTCTTCACCAACATGCAGTGTTTCCTTGATTGAATTATCTCTCACACCAATATTTGCGTCTAGAGCCTTTGCATTGAGGGCTATCTGAAAACGGCTGTGGCGCTGAAGTTGCCTGTGAATGTGGAGTTGGTGGCATGTGAAACCCGCATGTGGAGCATTCGTTTGTGTGGGATGCTGACCAAGCTTCATTTCAGTCCTAAGCACACAAAGAGCACTAAGGATAGAGTGTGAAAACTGAGTTTCCTTGAGAGCTGCTTAGAAGCCTGATGGTGTGTGAAGTTAGTGAGCCAAATGGAGTTGTTCTCCCACAAGAACCACTCGGCTGATCCTTCTTCAATATGCCCTTCACCAACATGCAGTGTTTCCTTGATTGAATTAGCTCTCACACCAATATTTGCGTCTAGAGCCTTTGCATTGAGGGCTATCTGAAAACGGCTGTGGCGCTGAAGTTGCCTGTGAATGTGGAGTTGGTGGCATGTGAAACCCGCATGTGGAGCATTCGCTTGTGTGGGATGCTCTACCAGGTTCATTTCGGTCCTAGCCATACAAAGGGCACTAAGCATAGAGTGTGAAAACTGAGTTTCCTTGAGAGCTGCTTGGAAGCCTGATGGTGTGTGAAGTTAGTGAGCCAAATGGAGTTGTTCTCCCACAAGAACCACTCGGCTGATCCTTCTTCAATATGCCCTTCACCAACATGCAGTGTTTCCTTGATTGAATTAGCTCTCACACCAATATTTGCGTCTAGAGCCTTTGCATTGAGGGCTATCTGAAAACGGCTGTGGCGCTGAAGTTGCCTGTGAATGTGGAGTTGGTGGCATGTGAAACCCGCATGTGGAGCATTCGTTTGTGTGGGATGCTCTACCAGGTTCATTTCAGTCCTAGCCATACAAAGGGCACTAAGCATAGAGTGTGAAAACTGAGTTTCCTTGAGAGCTGCTTGGAAGCCTGATGGTGTGTGAAGTTAGTGAGCCAAATGGAGTTGTTCTCCCACAAGAACCACTCGGCTGATCCTTCTTCAATATGCCCTTCACCAACATGCAGTGTTTCCTTGATTGAATTAGCTCTCACACCAATATTTGCGTCTAGAGCCTTTGCATTGAGGGTTATCTGAAAACGGCTGTGGCGCTGAAGTTGCCTGTGAATGTGGAGTTGGTGGCATGTGAAACCCGCATGTGGAGCATTCGTTTGTGTGGGATGCTCTACCAGGTTCATTCCTAGATAATGCATTCAAAGGGCACTAAGCATAGAGTGTGAAAACTCAGTTTCCTTGAGAGCTGCTTGGAAGCCTGATGGTGTGTGAAGTTAGTGAGCCAAATGGAGTTGTTCTCCCACAAGAACCACTCGGCTGATCCTTCTTCAATATGCCCTTCACCAACATGCAGTGTTTCCTTGATTGAATTAGCTCTCACACCAATATTTGCGTCTAGAGCCTTTGCATTGAGGGCTATCTGAAAACGGCTGTGGCGCTGAAGTTGCCTGTGAATGTGGAGTTGGTGGCATGTGAAACCCGCATGTGGAGCATTCGTTTGTGTGGGATGCTCTACCAGGTTCCTTCCTAGATAATGCACTCAAAGGGCACTAAACATAGAGTGTGAAAACTGAGTTTCCTTGAGAGCTGCTTGGAAGCCTGATGGTGTGTGAAGTTAGTGAGCCAAATGGAGTTGTTCTCCCACAGGAACCACTCGCCTGATCCTTCTTCAATATGCCCTTCACCAACATGCAGTGTTTCCTTGATTGAATTAGCTCTCACACCAATATTTGCATCTAGAGCCTTTGCATTGAGGGCTATCTGAAAACGGCTGTGGCGCTGAAGTTGCCTGTGAATGTGGAGTTGGTGGCATGTGAAACCCGCATGTGGAGCATTCGTTTGTGTGGGATGCTGACCAAGCTTCATTTCAGTGCTTGGCACACAAAGAGCACTAAGCATAGAGTGTGAAAACTGAGTTTCCTTGAGAGCTGCTTGGAAGCCTGATGGTGTGTGAAGTTAGTGAGCCAAATGGAGTTGTTCTCCCACAAGAACCACTCGGCTGATCCTTCTTCAATATGCCCTTCACCAACATGCAGTGTTTCCTTGATTGAATTAGCTCTCACACCAATATTTGCGTCTAGAGCCTTTGCATTGAGGGCTATCTGAAAACGGCTGTGGCGCTGAAGTTGCCTGTGAATGTGGAGTTGGTGGCATGTGAAACCCGCATGTGGAGCATTCGTTTGTGTGGGATGCTCTACCAGGTTCATTCCTAGATAATGCATTCAAAGGGCACTAAGCATAGAGTGTGAAAACTGAGTTTCCTTGAGAGCTGCTTGGAAGCCTGATGGTGTGTGAAGTTAGTGAGCCAAATGGAGTTGTTCTCCCACAAGAACCACTCGGCTGATCCTTCTTCAATATGCCCTTCACCAACATGCAGTGTTTCCTTGATTGAATTAGCTCTCACACCAATATTTGCGTCTAGAGCCTTTGCATTGAGGGCTATCTGAAAACGGCTGTGGCGCTGAAGTTGCCTGTGAATGTGGAGTTGGTGGCATGTGAAACCCGCATGTGGAGCATTCGTTTGTGTGGGATGCTCTACCAGGTTCATTCCTAGATAATGCACTCAAAGGGCACTAAACATAGAGTGTGAAAACTGAGTTTCCTTGAGAGCTGCTTGGAAGCCTGATGGTGTGTGAAGTTAGTGAGCCAAATGGAGTTGTTCTCCCACAAGAACCACTCGCCTGATCCTTCTTCAATATGCCCTTCACCAACATGCAGTGTTTCCTTGATTGAATTAGCTCTCACACCAATATTTGCATCTAGAGCCTTTGCATTGAGGGCTATCTGAAAACGGCTGTGGCGCTGAAGTTGCCTGTGAATGTGGAGTTGGTGGCATGTGAAACCCGCATGTGGAGCATTCGTTTGTGTGGGATGCTGACCAAGCTTCATTTCAGTGCTTGGCACACAAAGAGCACTAAGCATAGAGTGTGAAAACTGAGTTTCCTTGAGAGCTGCTTGGAAGCCTGATGGTGTGTGAAGTTAGTGAGCCAAATGGAGTTGTTCTCCCACAAGAACCACTCTGCTGATCCTTCTTCAATATGCCCTTCACCAACATGCAGTGTTTCCTTGATTGAATTAGCTCTCACACCAATATTGGCGTCTAGAGCCTTTGCATTGAGGGCTATCTGAAAACGGCTGTGGCGCTGAAGTTGCCTGTGAATGTGGAGTTGGTGGCATGTGAAACCCGCATGTGGAGCATTCGTTTGTGTGGGATGCTGACCAAGCTTCATTTCAGTGCTTGGCACACAAAGAGCACTAAGCATAGAGTGTGAAAACTGAGTTTCCTTGAGAGCTGCTTGGAAGCCTGATGGTGTGTGAAGTTAGTGAGCCCAATGGAGTTGTTCTCCCACAAGAACCACTCGGCTGATCCTTCTTCAATATGCCCTTCACCAACATGCAGTGTTTCCTTGATTGAATTAGCTCTCACACCAATATTTGCGTCTAGAGCCTTTGCATTGAGGGCTATCTGAAAATGGCTGTGGCGCTGAAGTTGCCTGTGAATGTGGAGTTGGTGGCATGTGAAACCCGCATGTGGAGCATTCGTTTGTGTGGGATGCTCTACCAGGTTCATTCCTAGATAATGCACTCAAAGGGCACTAAGCATAGAGTGTGAAAACTGAGTTTCCTTGAGAGCTGCTTGGAAGCCTGATGGTGTGTGAAGTTAGTGAGCCAAATGGAGTTGTTCTCCCACAAGAACCACTCGGCTGATCCTTCTTCAATATGCCCTTCACCAACATGCAGTGTTTCCTTGATTGAATTAGCTCTCACACCAATATTTGCGTCTAGAGCCTTTGCATTGAGGGCTATCTGAAAACGGCTGTGGCGCTGAAGTTGCCTGTGAATGTGGAGTTGGTGGCATGTGAAACCCGCATGTGGAGCATTCGTTTGTGTGGGATGCTCTACCAGGTTCATTCCTAGATAATGCATTCAAAGGGCACTAAGCATAGAGTGTGAAAACTGAGTTTCCTTGAGAGCTGCTTGGAAGCCTGATGGTGTGTGAAGTTAGTGAGCCAAATGGAGTTGTTCTCCCACAAGACCACTCGGCTGATCCTTCTTCAATATGCCCTTCACCAACATGCAGTGTTTCCTTGATTGAATTAGCTCTCACACCAATATTTGCGTCTAGAGCCTTTGCATTGAGGGCTATCTGAAAACGGCTGTGGCGCTGAAGTTGCCTGTGAATGTGGAGTTGGTGGCATGTGAAACCCGCATGTGGAGCATTCGTTTGTGTGGGATGCTCTACCAGGTTCATTCCTAGATAATGCACTCAAAGGGCACTAAACATAGAGTGTGAAAACTGAGTTTCCTTGAGAGCTGCTTGGAAGCCTGATGGTGTGTGAAGTTAGTGAGCCAAATGGAGTTGTTCTCCCACAAGAACCACTCGCCTGATCCTTCTTCAATATGCCCTTCACCAACATGCAGTGTTTCCTTGATTGAATTAGCTCTCACACCAATATTTGCATCTAGAGCCTTTGCATTGAGGCTATCTGAAAACGGCTGTGGCGCTGAAGTTGCCTGTGAATGTGGAGTTGGTGGCATGTGAAACCCGCATGTGGAGCATTCGTTTGTGTGGGATGCTGACCAAGCTTCATTTCAGTGCTTGGCACACAAAGAGCACTAAGCATAGAGTGTGAAAACTGAGTTTCCTTGAGAGCTGCTTGGAAGCCTGATGGTGTGTGAAGTTAGTGAGCAAATGGAGTTGTTCTCCCACAAGAACCACTCTGCTGATCCTTCTTCAATATGCCCTTCACCAACATGCAGTGTTTCCTTGATTGAATTAGCTCTCACACCAATATTGGCGTCTAGAGCCTTTGCATTGAGGGCTATCTGAAAACGGCTGTGGCGCTGAAGTTGCCTGTGAATGTGGAGTTGGTGGCATGTGAAACCCGCATGTGGAGCCATTCGTTTGTGTGGGATGCTGACCAAGCTTCATTTCAGTGCTTGGCACACAAAGAGCACTAAGCATAGAGTGTGAAAACTGAGTTTCCTTGAGAGCTGCTTGGAAGCCTGATGGTGTGTGAAGTTAGTGAGCCCAATGGAGTTGTTCTCCCACAAGAACCACTCGGCTGATCCTTCTTCAATATGCCCTTCACCAACATGCAGTGTTTCCTTGATTGAATTAGCTCTCACACCAATATTTGCGTCTAGAGCCTTTGCATTGAGGGCTATCTGAAAATGGCTGTGGCGCTGAAGTTGCCTGTGAATGTGGAGTTGGTGGCATGTGAAACCCGCATGTGGAGCATTCGTTTGTGTGGATGCTCTACCAGGTTCATTCCTAGATAATGCACTCAAAGGGCACTAAGCATAGAGTGTGAAAACTGAGTTTCCTTGAGAGCTGCTTGGAAGCCTGATGGTGTGTGAAGTTAGTGAGCCAAATGGAGTTGTTCTCCCACAAGAACCACTCGGCTGATCCTTCTTCAATATGCCCTTCACCAACATGCAGTGTTTCCTTGATTGAATTAGCTCTCACACCAATATTTGCGTCTAGAGCCTTTGCATTGAGGGCTATCTGAAAACGGCTGTGGCGCTGAAGTTGCCTGTGAATGTGGAGTTGGTGGCATGTGAAACCCGCATGTGGAGCATTCGTTTGTGTGGGATGCTCTACCAGGTTCATTCCTAGATAATGCACTCAAAGGGCACTAAGCATAGAGTGTGAAAACTGAGTTTCTTGAGAGCTGCTTGGAAGCCTGATGGTGTGTGAAGTTAGTGAGCCAAATGGAGTTGTTCTCCCACAAGAACCACTCGGCTGATTCTTCTTCAATATGCCCTTCACCAACATGCAGTGTTTCCTTGATTGAATTAGCTCTCACACCAATATTTGCGTCTAGAGCCTTTGCATTGAGGGCTATCTGAAAACGGCTGTGGCGCTGAAGTTGCCTGTGAATGTGGAGTTGGTGGCATGTGAAACCCGCATGTGGAGCATTCGTTTGTGTGGGATGCTCTACCAGGTTCATTCCTAGATAATGCACTCAAAGGGCACTAAGCATAGAGTGTGAAAACTGAGTTTCCTTGAGAGCTGCTTGGAAGCCTGATGGTGTGTGAAGTTAGTGAGCCAAATGGAGTTGTTCTCCCACAAGAACCACTCGGCTGATCCTTCTTCAATATGCCCTTCACCAACATGCAGTGTTTCCTTGATTGAATTAGCTCTCACACCAATATTTGCGTCTAGAGCCTTTGCATTGAGGGCTATCTGAAAACGGCTGTGGCGCTGAAGTTGCCTGTGAATGTGGAGTTGGTGGCATGTGAAACCCGCATGTGGAGCATTCGTTTGTGTGGGATGCTCTACCAGGTTCATTCCTAGATAATGCACTCAAAGGGCACTAAGCATAGAGTGTGAAAACTGAGTTTCCTTGAGAGCTGCTTGGAAGCCTGATGGTGTGTGAAGTTAGTGAGCCAAATGGAGTTGTTCTCCCACAAGAACCACTCGGCTGATCCTTCTTCAATATGCCCTTCACCAACATGCAGTGTTTCCTTGATTGAATTAGCTCTCACACCAATATTTGCGTCTAGAGCCTTTGCATTGAGGGCTATCTGAAAACGGCTGTGGCGCTGAAGTTGCCTGTGAATGTGGAGTTGGTGGCATGTGAAACCCGCATGTGGAGCAATCGTTTGTGCGGGATGCAGACCAAGCTTCATTTCAGTGCTAGTCACACAAAGAGCACTAAGCATAGAGTGTGAAAACTGAGTTTCCTTGAGAGCTGCTTGGAAGCCTGATGGTGTGTGAAGTTAGTGAGCCAAATGGAGTTGTTCTCCCACAAGAACCACTCGGCTGATCCTTCTTCAATATGCCCTTCACCAACATGCAGTGTTTCCTTGATTGAATTAGCTCTCACACCAATATTTGCGTCTAGAGCCTTTGCATTGAGGGCTATCTGAAAACGGCTGTGGCGCTGAAGTTGCCTGTGAATGTGGAGTTGGTGGCATGTGAAACCCGCATGTGGAGCATTCGTTTGTGTGGGATGCTCTACCAGGTTCATTCCTAGATAATGCACTCAAAGGGCACTAAGCATAGAGTGTGAAAACTGAGTTTCCTTGAGAGCTGCTTGGAAGCCTGATGGTGTGTGAAGTTAGTGAGCCAAATGGAGTTGTTCTCCCACAAGAACCACTCGCCTGATCCTTCTTCAATATGCGCTTCACCAACATGCAGTGTTTCCTTGATTGAATTAGCTCTCACACCAATATTTGCGTCTAGAGCCTTTGCATTGAGGGCTATCTGAAAACGGCTGTGGCGCTGAAGTTGCCTGTGAATGTGGAGTTGGTGGCATGTGAAACCCGCATGTGGAGCATTCGTTTGTGTGGGATGCTCTACCAGGTTCATTCCTAGATAATGCACACAAAGAGCACTAAGAATAGAGTGTGAAAACTGAGTTTCCTTGAGAGCTGCTTGGAAGCCTGATGGTGTGTGAAGTTAGGAAGCCAAATGGAGTTGTTCTCCCACAAGAACCACTCGGCTGATCCTTCTTCAATATGCCCTTCACCAACATGCAGTGTTTCCTTGATTGAATTAGCTCTCACACCAATATTTGCGTCTAGAGCCTTTGCATTGAGGGCTATCTGAAAACGGCTGTGGCGCTGAAGTTGCCTGTGAATGTGGAGTTGGTGGCATGTGAAACCCGCATGTGGAGCATTCGTTTGTGTGGGATGCTCTACCAGGTTCATTTCAGTCCTAGCCATACAAAGGGCACTAAGCATAGAGTGTGAAAAACTGAGTTTCCTTGAGAGCTGCTTGGAAGCCTGATGGTGTGTGAAGTTAGTGAGCCAAATGGAGTTGTTCTCCCACAAGAACCACTCGGCTGATCCTTCTTCAATATGCCCTTCACCAACATGCAGTGTTTCCTTGATTGAATTAGCTCTCACACCAATATTTGCGTCTAGAACCTTTGCATTGAGGGCTATCTGAAAACGGCTGTGGCGCTGAAGTTGCCTGTGAATGTGGAGTTGGTGGCATGTGAAACCCGCATGTGGAGCATTCGTTTGTGTGGGATGCTCTACCAGGTTCATTCCTAGATAATGCACTCAAAGGGCACTAAGCATAGAGTGTGAAAACTGAGTTTCCTTGAGAGCTGCTTGGAAGCCTGATGGTGTGTGAAGTTAGTGAGCCAAATGGAGTTGTTCTCCCACAAGAACCACTCGGCTGATCCTTCTTCAATATGCCCTTCACCAACATGCAGTGTTTCCTTGATTGAATTAGCTCTCACACCAATATTTGCGTCTAGAGCCTTTGCATTGAGGGCTATCTGAAAACGGCTGTGGCGCTGAAGTTGCCTGTGAATGTGGAGTTGGTGGCATGTGAAACCCGCATGTGGAGCATTCGTTTGTGTGGGATGCTCTACCAGGTTCCTTCCTAGATAATGCACTCAAAGGGCACTAAGCATAGAGTGTGAAAACTGAGTTTCCTTGAGAGCTGCTTGGAAGCCTGATGGTGTGTGAAGTTAGTGAGCCAAATGGAGTTGTTCTCCCACAAGAACCACTCGGCTGATCCTTCTTCAATATGCCCTTCACCAACATGCAGTGTTTCCTTGATTGAATTAGCTCTCACACCAATATTTGCGTCTAGAGCCTTTGCATTGAGGGCTATCTGAAAACGGCTGTGGCGCTGAAGTTGCCTGTGAATGTGGAGTTGGTGGCATGTGAAACCCGCATGTGGAGCATTCGTTTGTGTGGGATGCTGACCAAGCTTCATTTCATTCCTAGGCTCACAAAGAGCACTAAGCATAGAGTGTGAAAACTGAGTTTCCTTGAGAGCTGCTTGGAAGCCTGATGGTGTGTGAAGTTAGTGAGCCAAATGGAGTTGTTCTCCCACAAGAATCACTCGGCTGATCCTTCTTCAATATGCCCGTCACCAACATGCAGTGTTTCCTTCATTGAATTAGCTCTCACACCAATATTTGCGTCTAGAGCCTTTGCATTGAGGGCTATCTGAAAACGGCTGTGGCGCTGAAGTTGCCTGTGAATGTGGAGTTGGTGGCATGTGAAACCCGCATGTGGAGCATTCGTTTGTGTGGGATGCTCTACCAGGTTCATTTCAGTCCTAGCCATACAAAGGGCACTAAGCATAGAGTGTGAAAACTGAGTTTCCTTGAGAGCTGCTTGGAAGCCTGATGGTGTGTGAAGTTAGTGAGCCAAATGGAGTTGTTCTCCCACAAGAACCACTCGGCTGATCCTTCTTCAATATGCCCTTCACCAACATGCAGTGTTTCCTTGATTGAATTAGCTCTCACACCAATATTTGCGTCTAGAGCCTTTGCATTGAGGGCTATCTGAAAACGGCTGTGGCGCTGAAGTTGCCTGTGAATGTGGAGTTGGTGGCATGTGAAACCCGCATGTGGAGCATTCGTTTGTGTGGGATGCTCTACCAGGTTCATTCCTAGATAATGCACTCAAAGGGCACTAAGCATAGAGTGTGAAAACTGAGTTTCCTTGAGAGCTGCTTGGAAGCCTGATGGTGTGTGAAGTTAGTGAGCCAAATGGAGTTGTTCTCCCACAAGAACCACTCGGCTGATCCTTCTTCAATATGCCCTTCACCAACATGCAGTGTTTCCTTGATTGAATTAGCTCTCACACCAATATTTGCGTCTAGAGCCTTTGCATTGAGGGCTATCTGAAAACGGCTGTGGCGCTGAAGTTGCCTGTGAATGTGGAGTTGGTGGCATGTGAAACCCGCATGTGGAGCATTCGTTTGTGTGGGATGCTCTACCAGGTTCATTCCTAGATAATGCACTCAAAGGGCACTAAGCATAGAGTGTGAAAACTGAGTTTCCTTGAGAGCTGCTTGGAAGCCTGATGGTGTGTGAAGTAAGTGAGCCAAATGGAGTTGTTCTCCCACAAGAACCACTCGGCTGATCCTTCTTCAATATGCCCTTCACCAACATGCAGTGTTTCCTTGATTGAATTAGCTCTCACACCAATATTTGCGTCTAGAGCCTTTGTATTGAGGGCTATCTGAAAACGGCTGTGGCGCTGAAGTTGCCTGTGAATGTGGAGTTGGTGGCATGTGAAACCCCGCATGTGGAGCATTCGTTTGTGTGGGATGCTCTACCAGGTTCATTCCTAGATAATGCACTCAAAGGGCACTAAGCATAGAGTGTGAAAACTGAGTTTCCTTGAGAGCTGCTTGGAAGCCTGATGGTGTGTGAAGTTAGTGAGCCAAATGGAGTTGTTCTCCCACAAGAACCACTCGGCTGATCCTTCTTCAATATGCCCTTCACCAACATGCAGTGTTTCCTTGATTGAATTAGCTCTCACACCAATATTGGCGTCTAGAGCCTTTGCATTGAGGGCTATCTGAAAACGGCTGTGGCGCTGAAGTTGCCTGTGAATGTGGAGTTGGTGGCATGTGAAACCCGCATGTGGAGCAATCGTTTGTGTGGGATGCAGACCAAGCTTCATTTCAGTGCTAGGCACACAAAAAGCACTAAGCATAGAGTGTGAAAACTGAGTTTCCTTGAGAGCTGCTTGGAAGCCTGATGGTGTGTGAAGTTAGTGAGCCAAATGGAGTTGTTCTCCCACAAGAACCACTCGGCTGATCCTTCTTCAATATGCCCTTCACCAACATGCAGTGTTTCCTTGATTGAATTAGCTCTCACACCAATATTTGCGTCTAGAGCCTTTGCATTGAGGGCTATCTGAAAATGACTGTGGCGCTGAAGTTGCCTGTGAATGTGGAGTTGGTGGCATGTGAAACCCGCATGTGGAGCATTCGTTTGTGTGGGATGCTGACCAAGCTCATTTCATTGCTAGGCATACAAAGAGCACTAAGCATAGAGTGTGAAAACTGAGTTTCCTTGAGAGCTGCTTGGAAGCCTGATGGTGTGTGAAGTTAGTGAGCCAAATGGAGTTGTTCTCCCACAAGAACCACTCGGCTGATCCTTCTTCAATATGCCCTTCACCAACATGCAGTGTTTCCTTGATTGAATTAGCTCTCACACCAATATTTGCGTCTAGAGCCTTTGCATTGAGGGCTATCTGAAAACGGCTGTGGCGCTGAAGTTGCCTGTGAATGTGGAGTTGGTGGCATGTGAAACCCGCATGTGGAGCAATCGTTTGTGTGGGATGCTCTCCCAGGTTCATTCCTAGATAATGCACTCAAAGGGCACTAAGCATAGAGTGTGAAAACTGAGTTTCCTTGAGAGCTGCTTGGAAGCCTGATGGTGTGTGAAGTTAGTGAGCCAAATGGAGTTGTTCTCCCACAAGAACCACTCGGCTGATCCTTCTTCAATATGCCCCTTCACCAACATGCAGTGTTTCCTTGATTGAATTAGCTCTCACACCAATATTTGCGTCTAGAGCCTTTGCATTGAGGGCTATCTGAAAACGGCTGTGGCGCTGAAGTTGCCTGTGAATGTGGAGTTGGTGGCATGTGAAACCCGCATGTGGAGCATTCGTTTGTGTGGGATGCTCTACCAGGTTCATTCCTAGATAATGCACTCAAAGGGCACTAAGCATAGAGTGTGAAAACTGAGTTTCCTTGAGAGCTGCTTGGAAGCCTGATGGTGTGTGAAGTTAGTGAGCCAAATGGAGTTGTTCTCCCACAAGAACCACTCGGCTGATCCTTCTTCAATATGCCCTTCACCAACATGCAGTGTTTCCTTGATTGAATTAGCTCTCACACCAATATTGGCGTCTAGAGCCTTTGCATTGAGGGCTATCTGAAAACGGCTGTGGCGCTGAAGTTGCCTGTGAATGTGGAGTTGGTGGCATGTGAAACCCGCATGTGGAGCATTCGTTTGTGTGGGATGCTCTCCCAGGTTCATTCCTAGATAATGCACTCAAAAGGCACTAAGCATAGAGTGTGAAAACTGAGTTTCCTTGAGAGCTGCTTGGAAGCCTGATGGTGTGTGAAGTTAGTGAGCCAAATGGAGTTGTTCTCCCACAAGAACCACTCGGCTGATCCTTCTTCAATATGCCCTTCACCAACATGCAGTGTTTCCTTGATTGAATTAGCTCTCACACCAATATTGGCGTCTAGAGCCTTTGCATTGAGGGCTATCTGAAAACGGCTGTGGCGCTGAAGTTGCCTGTGAATGTGGAGTTGGTGGCATGTGAAACCCGCATGTGGAGCAATCGTTTGTGTGGGATGCTGACCAAGCTTCATTTCAGTGCTAGGCACACAAAGAGCACTAAGCATAGAGTGTGAAAACTGAGTTTCCTTGAGAGCTGCTTGGAAGCCTGATGGTGTGTGAAGTTAGTGAGCCAAATGGAGTTGTTCTCCCACAAGAACCACTCGGCTGATCCTTCTTCAATATGCCCTTCACCAACATGCAGTGTTTCCTTGATTGAATTAGCTCTCACACCAATATTTGCGTCTAGAGCCTTTGCATTGAGGGCTATCTGAAAAATGACTGTGGCGCTGAAGTTGCCTGTGAATGTGGAGTTGGTGGCATGTGAAACCCGCATGTGGAGCATTCGTTTGTGTGGGATGCTCTACCAGGTTCATTCCTAGATAATGCACTCAAAGGGCACTAAGCATAGAGTGTGAAAACTGAGTTTCCTTGAGAGCTGCTTGGAAGCCTGATGGTGTGTGAAGTTAGTGAGCCAAATGGAGTTGTTCTCCCACAAGAACCACTCGGCTGATCCTTCTTCAATATGCCCTTCACCAACATGCAGTGTTTCCTTGATTGAATTAGCTCTCACACCAATATTGGCGTCTAGAGCCTTTGCATTGAGGGCTATCTGAAAACGGCTGTGGCGCTGAAGTTGCCTGTGAATGTGGAGTTGGTGGCATGTGAAACCCGCATGTGGAGCATTCGTTTGTGTGGGATGCTCTACCAGGTTCATTCCTAGATAATGCACTCAAAGGGCACTAAGCATAGAGTGTGAAAACTGAGTTTCCTTGAGAGCTGCTTGGAAGCCTGATGGTGTGTGAAGTTAGTGAGCCAAATGGAGTTGTTCTCCCACAAGAACCACTCGGCTGATCCTTCTTCAATATGCCCTTCACCAACATGCAGTGTTTCCTTGATTGAATTAGCTCTCACACCAATATTGGCGTCTAGAGCCTTTGCATTGAGGGCTATCTGAAAACGGCTGTGGCGCTGAAGTTGCCTGTGAATGTGGAGTTGGTGGCATGTGAAACCCGCATGTGGAGCAATCGTTTGTGTGGGATGCTGACCAAGCTTCATTTCAGTGCTAGGCAAACAAAGAGCACTAAGCATAGAGTGTGAAAACTGAGTTTCCTTGAGAGCTGCTTGGAAGCCTGATGGTGTGTGAAGTTAGTGAGCCAAATGGAGTTGTTCTCCCACAAGAACCACTCGGCTGATCCTTCTTCAATATGCCCTTCACCAACATGCAGTGTTTCCTTGATTGAATTAGCTCTCACACCAATATTTGCGTCTAGAGCCTTTGCATTGAGGGCTATCTGAAAATGACTGTGGCGCTGAAGTTGCCTGTGAATGTGGAGTTGGTGGCATGTGAAACCCGCATGTGGAGCATTCGTTTGTGTGGGATGCTCTACCAGGTTCATTCCTAGATAATGCACTCAAAGGGCACTAAGCATAGAGTGTGAAAACTGAGTTTCCTTGAGAGCTGCTTGGAAGCCTGATGGTGTGTGAAGTTAGTGAGCCAAATGGAGTTGTTCTCCCACAAGAACCACTCGGCTGATCCTTCTTCAATATGCGCTTCACCAACATGCAGTGTTTCCTTGATTGAATTAGCTCTCACACCAATATTTGCGTCTAGAGCCTTTGCATTGAGGGCTATCTGAAAACGGCTGTGGCGCTGAAGTTGCCTGTGAATGTGGAGTTGGTGGCATGTGAAACCCGCATGTGGAGCATTCGTTTGTGTGGGATGCTCTACCAGGTTCATTCCTAGATAATGCACTCAAAGGGCACTAAGCATAGAGTGTGAAAACTGAGTCCTTGAGAGCTGCTTGGAAGCCTGATGGTGTGTGAAGTTAGTGAGCCAAATGGAGTTGTTCTCCCACAAGAACCACTCGGCTGATCCTTCTTCAATATGCCCTTCACCAACATGCAGTGTTTCCTTGATTGAATTAGCTCTCACACCAATATTTGCGTCTAGAGCCTTTGCATTGAGGGCTATCTGAAAACGGCTGTGGCGCTGAAGTTGCCTGTGAATGTGGAGTTGGTGGCATGTGAAACCCGCATGTGGAGCATTCGTTTGTGTGGGATGCTCTACCAGGTTCATTCCTAGATAATGCACTCAAAGGGCACTAAGCATAGAGTGTGAAAACTGAGTTTCCTTGAGAGCTGCTTGGAAGCCTGATGGTGTGTGAAGTTAGTGAGCCAAATGGAGTTGTTCTCCCACAAGAACCACTCGGCTGATCCTTCTTCAATATGCCCTTCACCAACATGCAGTGTTTCCTTGATTGAATTAGCTCTCACACCAATATTTGCGTCTAGAGCCTTTGCATTGAGGGCTATCTGAAAATGACTGTGGCGCTGAAGTTGCCTGTGAATGTGGAGTTGGTGGCATGTGAAACCCCGCATGTGGAGCATTCGTTTGTGTGGGATGCTGACCAAGCTTCATTTCATTCCTAGGCATACAAAGAGCACTAAGCATAGAGTGTGAAAACTGAGTTTCCTTGAGAGCTGCTTGGAAGCCTGATGGTGTGTGAAGTTAGTGAGCCAAATGGAGTTGTTCTCCCACAAGAACCACTCGGCTGATCCTTCTTCAATATGCCCTTCACCAACATGCAGTGTTTCCTTGATTGAATTAGCTCTCACACCAATATTTGCGTCTAGAGCCTTTGCATTGAGGGCTATCTGAAAACGGCTGTGGCGCTGAAGTTGCCTGTGAATGTGGAGTTGGTGGCATGTGAAACCCGCATGTGGAGCAATCGTTTGTGTGGGATGCTCTCCCAGGTTCATTCCTAGATAATGCACTCAAAGGGCACTAAGCATAGAGTGTGAAAACTGAGTTTCCTTGAGAGCTGCTTGGAAGCCTGATGGTGTGTGAAGTTAGTGAGCCAAATGGAGTTGTTCTCCCACAAGAACCACTCGGCTGATCCTTCTTCAATATGCCCTTCACCAACATGCAGTGTTTCCTTGATTGAATTAGCTCTCACACCAATATTTGCGTCTAGAGCCTTTGCATTGAGGGCTATCTGAAAACGGCTGTGGCGCTGAAGTTGCCTGTGAATGTGGAGTTGGTGGCATGTGAAACCCGCATGTGGAGCATTCGTTTGTGTGGGATGCTCTACCAGGTTCATTCCTAGATAATGCACTCAAAGGGCACTAAGCATAGAGTGTGAAAACTGAGTTTCCTTGAGAGCTGCTTGGAAGCCTGATGGTGTGTGAAGTTAGTGAGCCAAATGGAGTTGTTCTCCCACAAGAACCACTCGGCTGATCCTTCTTCAATATGCCCTTCACCAACATGCAGTGTTTCCTTGATTGAATTAGCTCTCACACCAATATTGGCGTCTAGAGCCTTTGCATTGAGGGCTATCTGAAAACGGCTGTGGCGCTGAAGTTGCCTGTGAATGTGGAGTTGGTGGCATGTGAAACCCGCATGTGGAGCATTCGTTTGTGTGGGATGCTCTCCCAGGTTCATTCCTAGATAATGCACTCAAAGGGCACTAAGCATAGAGTGTGAAAACTGAGTTTCCTTGAGAGCTGCTTGGAAGCCTGATGGTGTGTGAAGTTAGTGAGCCAAATGGAGTTGTTCTCCCACAAGAACCACTCGGCTGATCCTTCTTCAATATGCCCTTCACCAACATGCAGTGTTTCCTTGATTGAATTAGCTCTCACACCAATATTTGCGTCTAGAGCCTTTGCATTGAGGGCTATCTGAAAATGACTGTGGCGCTGAAGTTGCCTGTGAATGTGGAGTTGGTGGCATGTGAAACCCGCATGTGGAGCATTCGTTTGTGTGGGATGCTGACCAAGCTTCATTTCATTCCTAGGCATACAAAGAGCACTAAGCATAGAGTGTGAAAACTGAGTTTCCTTGAGAGCTGCTTGGAAGCCTGATGGTGTGTGAAGTTAGTGAGCCAAATGGAGTTGTTCTCCC
>NW_026699057.1:0-44252 GCF_030435755.1 Ochotona princeps | reverse complement strand
AACAACTCCATTTGGCTCACTAACTTCACACACCATCAGGCTTCCAAGCAGCTCTCAAGGAAACTCAGTTTTCACACTCTATGCTTAGTGTCCTTTGAGTGCCTAGGACTGAAATGAAGCTTGGTGCGCATCCCACACAAGCGAATGCTCCACATGCGTTTTTCACATGCCACCAACTCCACATTCACAGGCAACTTCAGCGCCACAGCCGTTTTCAGATAGCCCTCAATGCAAAGGCTCTAGACGCAAATATTGGTGTGAGAGCTAATTCAATCAAGGAAACACTGCATGTTGGTGAAGGGCATATTGAAGAAGGATCAGCCGAGTGGTTCTTGTGGGAGAACAACTCCATTTGGCTCACTAACTTCACACACCATCAGGCTTCCAAGCAGCTCTCAAGGAAACTCAGTTTTCACACTCTATGCTTAGTGCCCTTTGAGTGCTTAGGACTAAAATGAAGCTTGGTGAGCATCCCACACAAACGAATGCTCCACATGCGTTTTTCACATGCCACCAACTCCACATTCACAGGCAACTTCAGCGCCACAGCCGTTTTCAGATAGCCCTCAATGCAAAGGCTCTAGACGCAAATATTGGTGTGAGAGCTAATTCAATCAAGGAAACACTGCATGTTGGTGAAGGGCATATTGAAGAAGGATCAGCCAAGTGGTTCTTGTGGGAGAACAACTCCATCTGGCTCACTAACTTCACACACCATCAGGCTTCCAAGCAGCTCTCAAGGAAACTCAGTTTTCACACTCTATGCTTAGTGCGCTTTGAGTGCCTAGGACTGAAATGAAGCTTGGTGAGCATCCCACACAAACGAATGCTCCACATGCGGGTTTCACATGCCACCAACTCCACATTCACAGGCAACTTCAGCGCCACAGCCGTTTTCAGATAGCCCTCAATGCAAAGGCTCTAGACGCAAATATTGGTGTGAGAGCTAATTCAATCAAGGAAACACTGCATGTTGGTGAAGGGCATATTGAAGAAGGATCAGCCGAGTGGTTCTTGTGGGAGAACAACTCCATTTGGCTCACTAACGTCACACACCATCAGGCTTCCAAGCAGCTCTCAAGGAAACTCAGTTTTCACACTCTATGCTTAGTGTCCTTTGAGTGCCTAGGACTGAAATGAAGCTTGGTGCGCATCCCACACAAGCGAATGCTCCACATGCGTTTTTCACATGCCACCAACTCCACATTCACAGGCAACTTCAGCGCCACAGCCGTTTTCAGATAGCCCTCAATGCAAAGGCTCTAGACGCAAATATTGGTGTGAGAGCTAATTCAATCAAGGAAACACTGCATGTTGGTGAAGGGCATATTGAAGCAGGATCAGCCGAGTGGTTCTTGTGGGAGAACAACTCCATCTGGCTCACTAACTTCGCACACCATCAGGCTTCCAAGCAGCTCTCAAGGAAACTCAGTTTTCACACTCTATGCTTAGTGCCCTTTGAGTGCATTATCTAGGAATGAACCTGGTAGAGCATCCAACACAAACGAATGCTCCACATGCGTTTTTCACATGCCACGAACTCCACGTTCTCAGGCAACTTCAGCGCCACAGCCGTTTTCAGATAGCCCTCAATGCAAAGGCTCTAGACGCAAATATTGGTGTGAGAGCTAATTCAATCAAGGAAACACTGCATGTTGGTGAAGGGCATATTGAAGAAGGATCAGTCGAGTGGTTCCTGTCGGAGAACAACTCCAGTTGGCTCACTAACTTCACACACCATCAGGCTTCCAAGCAGCTCTCAAGGAAACTCAGTTTTCACACTCTATGCTTAGTGCCCTTTGAGTGCATTATCTAGGAAAGAACCTGGTAGAGCATCCCACACAAACGAATGCTCCACATGCGGGTTTCACATGCAACGAACTACACGTTCTCAGGCAACTTCAGCGCCACAGCCGTTTTCAGATAGCCCTCAATGCAAAGGCTCTAGACGCAAATATTGGTGTGAGAGCTAATTCAATCAAGGAAACACTGCATGTTGGTGAAGGGCATATTGAAGAAGGATCAGCCGAGTGGTTCTTGTGGGAGAACAACTCCATTTGGCTCACTAACTTCACACACCATCAGGCTTCCAAGCAGCTCTCAAGGAAACTCAGTTTTCACACTCTATGCTTAGTGCCCTTTGAGTGCATTATCTAGGAATGAACCAGGTAGAGCATCCCACACAAACGAATGCTCCACATGCGGGTTTCACATGCCACCAACTCCACATTCACAGGCAACTTCAGCGCCACAGCCGTTTTCAGATAGCCCTCAATGCAAAGGCTCTAGACACAAATATTGGTGTTAGAGCTAATTCAATCAAGGAAACACTGCATGTTGGTGAAGGGCATATTGAAGAAGGATCAGCCGAGTGGTTCTTGTGGGAGAACAACTCCATTTGGCTCACTAACTTCACACACCATCAGGCTTCCAAGCAGCTCTCAAGGAAACTCAGTTTTCACACTCTATGCTTAGTGTCCTTTAAGTGCCTAGGACTGAAAGGAAGCTTGGTGAGCATCCCACACAAACGAATGCTCCACATGCGGGTTTCACATGCCACCAACTCCACATTCACAGGCAACTTCAGCGCCACAGCCGTTTTCAGATAGCCCTGAATGCAAAGGCTCTAGACGCAAATACTGGTGTGAGAGCTAATTCAATCAAGGAAACACTGCATGTTGGTGAAGGGCATATTGAAGCAGGATCAGCCGAGTGGTTCTTGTGGGAGAACAACTCCATTTGGCTCACTAACTTCACACACCATCAGGCTTCCAAGCAGCTCTCAAGGAAACTCAGTTTTCACACTCTATGCTTAGTGTCCTTTGAGTGCCTAGGACTGAAATGAAGCTTGGTGCGCATCCCACACAAGCGAATGCTCCACATGCGTTTTTCACATGCCACCAACTCCACATTCACAGGCAACTTCAGCGCCACAGCCGTTTTCAGATAGCCCTCAATGCAAAGGCTCTAGACGCAAATATTGTGTGAGAGCTAATTCAATCAAGGAAACACTGCATGTTGGTGAAGGGCATATTGAAGAAGGATCAGCCAAGTGGTTCTTGTGGGAGAACAACTCCATTTGGCTCACTAACTTCACACACCATCAGGCTTCCAAGCAGCTCTCAAGGAAACTCAGTTTTCACACTCTATGCTTAGTGCCCTTTGAGTGCATTATCTAGGAATGAACCTGGTAGAGCATCCCACACAAACGAATGCTCCACATGCGTTTTTCACATGCCACCAACTCCACATTCACAGGCAACTTCAGCGCCACAGCCGTTTTCAGATAGCCCTCAATGCAAAGGCTCTAGACGCAAATACTGGTGTGAGAGCTAATTCAATCAAGGAAACACTGCATGTTGGTGAAGGGCATATTGAAGAAGGATCAGCCGAGTGGTTCTTGTGGGAGAACAACTCCATTTGGCTCACTAACTTCACACACCATCAGGCTTCCAAGCAGCTCTCAAGGAAACTCAGTTTTCACACTCTATGCTTAGTGTCCTTTGAGTGCCTAGGACTGAAATGAAGCTTGGTGCGCATCCCACACAAGCGAATGCTCCACATGCGTTTTTCACATGCCACCAACTCCACATTCACAGGCAACTTCAGCGCCACAGCCGTTTTCAGATAGCCCTCAATGCAAAGGCTCTAGATGCAAATATTGGTGTGAGAGCTAATTCAATCAAGGAAACACTGCATGTTGGTGAAGGGCATATTGAAGCAGGATCAGCCGAGTGGTTCTTGTGGGAGAACAACTCCATCTGGCTCACTAACTTCGCACACCATCAGGCTTCCAAGCAGCTCTCAAGGAAACTCAGTTTTCACACTCTATGCTTAGTGCCCTTTGAGTGCATTATCTAGGAATGAACCTGGTAGAGCATCCCACACAAACGAATGCTCCACATGCGTTTTTCACATGCCACGAACTCCACGTTCTCAGGCAACTTCAGCGCCACAGCCGTTTTCAGATAGCCCTCAATGCAAAGGCTCTAGACGCAAATATTGGTGTGAGAGCTAATTCAATCAAGGAAACACTGCATGTTGGTGAAGGGCATATTGAAGAAGGATCAGCCGAGTGGTTCCTGTCGGAGAACAACTCCAGTTGGCTCACTAACTTCACACACCATCAGGCTTCCAAGCAGCTCTCAAGGAAACTCAGTTTTCACACTCTATGCTTAGTGCCCTTTGAGTGCATTATCTAGGAATGAACCTGGTAGAGCATCCCACACAAACGAATGCTCCACATGCGGGTTTCACATGCCACGAACTACACGTTCTCAGGAAACTTCAGCGCCACAGCCGTTTTCAGATAGCCCTCAATGCAAAGGCTCTAGACGCAAATATTGGTGTGAGAGCTAATTCAATCAAGGAAACACTGCATGTTGGTGAAGGGCATATTGAAGCAGGATCAGCCGAGTGGTTCTTGTGGGAGAACAACTCCATTTGGCTCACTAACTTCACACACCATCAGGCTTCCAAGCAGCTCTCAAGGAAACTCAGTTTTCACACTCTATGCTTAGTGCCCTTTGAGTGCATTATCTAGGAATGAACCTGGTAGAGCATCCCACACAAACGAATGCTCCACATGCAGGTTTCACATGCCACCAACTCCACATTCACAGGCAACTTCAGCGCCACAGCCGTTTTCAGATAGCCCTCAATGCAAAGGCTCTAGACGCAAATACTGGTGTGAGAGCTAATTCAATCAAGGAAACACTGCATGTTGGTGAAGGGCATATTGAAGAAGGATCAGCCGAGTGGTTCTTGTGGGAGAACAACTCCATTTGGCTCACTAACTTCACACACCATCAGGCTTCCAAGCAGCTCTCAAGGAAACTCACTTTTCACACTCTATGCTTAGTGCCCTTTGAGTGCCTAGGACTGAAATGAAGCTTGGTGAGCATCCCACACAAACGAATGCTCCACATGCGGGTTTCACATGCCACCAACTCCACGTTCTCAGGCAACTTCAGCGCCACAGCCTTTTTCAGATAGCCTTCAATGCAAAGGCTCTAGACGCAAATACTGGTGTGAGAACTAATTCAATCAAGGAAACACTGCATGTTGGTGAAGGGCATATTGAAGAAGGATCAGCCGAGTGGTTCTTGTGGGAGAACAACTCCATTTGGCTCACTAACTTCACACACCATCAGGCTTCCAAGCAGCCCTCAAGGAAACTCAGTTTCCACACTCTATGCTTAGTGCCCTTTGAGTGCATTATCTAGGAATGAACCTGGTAGAGCATCCCACACAAACGAATGCTCCACATGCGGGTTTCACATGCCACCAACTCCACATTCACAGGCAACTTCAGCGCCACAGCCGTTTTCAGATAGCCCTCAATGCAAAGGCTCTAGACGCAAATATTGGTGTGAGAGCTAATTCAATCAAGGAAACACTGCATGTTGGTGAAGGGCATATTGAAGAAGGATCAGCCGAGTAGTTCTTGTGGGAGAACAACTCCATTTGGCTCACTAACTTCACACACCATCAGGCTTCCAAGCAGCTCTCAAGGAAACTCAGTTTTCACACTCTATGCTTAGTGCCCTTTGAGTGCATTATCTAGGAATGAACCTGGTAGAGCATCCCCACACAAACGAATGCTCCACATGCGGGTTTCACATGCCACCAACTCCACATTCTCAGGCAACTTCAGCGCCACAGCCGTTTTCAGATAGTCCTCAATGCAAAGGCTCTAGACGCAAATATTGGTGTGAGAGCTAATTCAATCAAGGAAACACTGCATGTTGGTGAAGGGCATATTGAAGAAGGATCAGCCGAGTGGTTCTTGTGGGAGAACAACTCCATTTGGCTCACTAACTTCACACACCATCAGGCTTCCAAGCAGCTCTCAAGGAAACTCAGTTTTCACACTCTATGCTTAGTGCCCTTTGAGTGCCTAGGACTGAAATGAAGCTTGGTGAGCATCCCACACAAACGAATGCTCCACATGCGGGTTTCACATGCCACCAACTCCACATTCACAGGCAACTTCAGCGCCACAGCCGTTTTCAGATAGCCCTCAATGCAAAGGCTCTAGACGCAAATATTGGTGTGAGAGCTAATTCAATCAAGGAAACACTGCATGTTGGTGAAGGGCATATTGAAGAAGGATCAGCCGAGTGGTTCTTGTGGGAGAACAACTCCATTTGGCTCACTAACTTCACACACCATCAGGCTTCCAAGCAGCTCTCAAGGAAACTCAGTTTTCACACTCTATGCTTAGTGCCCTTTGAGTGCATTATCTAGGAATGAACCTGGTAGAGCATCCCACACAAACGAATGCTCCACATGCGGGTTTCACATGCCACCAACTCCACATTCACAGGCAACTTCAGCGCCACAGCCGTTTTCAGATAGCCCTCAATGCAAAGGCTCTAGACGCAAATACTGGTGTGAGAGCTAATTCAATCAAGGAAACACTGCATGTTGGTGAAGGGCATATTGAAGAAGGATCAGCCGAGTGGTTCTTGTGGGAGAACAACTCCATTTGGCTCACTAACTTCACACACCATCAGGCTTCCAAGCAGCTCTCAAGGAAACTCAGTTTTCACACTCTATGCTTAGTGCCCTTTGAGTGCATTATCTAGGAATGAACCTGGTAGAGCATCCCACACAAACGAATGCTCCACATGCAGGTTTCACATGCCACCAACTCCACATTCACAGGCAACTTCAGCGCCACAGCCGTTTTCAGATAGCCCTCAATGCAAAGGCTCTAGACGCAAATACTGGTGTGAGAGCTAATTCAATCAAGGAAACACTGCATGTTGGTGAAGGGCATATTGAAGAAGGATCAGCCGAGTGGTTCTTGTGGGAGAACAACTCCATTTGGCTCACTAACTTCACACACCATCAGGCTTCCAAGCAGCTCTCAAGGAAACTCAGTTTTCACACTCTATGCTTAGTGGTCTTTGAGTGCCTAGGACTGAAATGAAGCTTGGTGAGCATCCCACACAAACGAATGCTCCACATGCGGGTTTCACATGCCACCAACTCCACGTTCTCAGGCAACTTCAGCGCCACAGCCTTTTTCAGATAGCCTTCAATGCAAAGGCTCTAGACGCAAATACTGGTGTGAGAACTAATTCAATCAAGGAAACACTGCATGTTGGTGAAGGGCATATTGAAGAAGGATCAGCCGAGTGGTTCTTGTGGGAGAACAACTCCATTTGGCTCACTAACTTCACACACCATCAGGCTTCCAAGCAGCCCTCAAGGAAACTCAGTTTCCACACTCTATGCTTAGTGCCCTTTGAGTGCATTATCTAGGAATGAACCTGGTAGAGCATCCCACACAAACGAATGCTCCACATGCGGGTTTCACATGCCACCAACTCCACATTCACAGGCAACTTCAGCACCACAGCCGTTTTCAGATAGCCCTCAATGCAAAGGCTCTAGACGCAAATACTGGTGTGAGAGCTAATTCAATCAAGGAAACACTGCATGTTGGTGAAGGGCATATTGAAGAAGGATCAGCCAAGTGGTTCTTGTGGGAGAACAACTCCATTTGGCTCACTAACTTCACACACCATCAGGCTTCCAAGCAGCTCTCAAGGAAACTCAGTTTTCACACTCTATGCTTAGTGCCCTTTGAGTGCCTAGGACTGAAATGAAGCTTGGTGAGCATCCCACACAAACGAATGCTCCACATGCTGGTTTCACATGCCACCAACTCCACATTCACAGGCAACTTCAGCGCCACAGCCGTTTTCAGATAGCCCTCAATGCAAAGGCTCTAGACGCAAATATTGGTGTGAGAGCTAATTCAATCAAGGAAACACTGCATGTTGGTGAAGGGCATATTGAAGAAGGATCAGCCGAGTAGTTCTTGTGGGAGAACAACTCCATTTGGCTCACTAACTTCACACACCATCAGGCTTCCAAGCAGCTCTCAAGGAAACTCAGTTTTCACACTCTATGCTTAGTGCCCTTTGAGTGCATTATCTAGGAATGAACCTGGTAGAGCATCCCCACACAAACGAATGCTCCACATGCGGGTTTCACATGCCACCAACTCCACATTCACAGGCAACTTCAGCGCCACAGCCGTTTTCAGATAGCCCTCAATGCAAAGGCTCTAGACGCAAATATTGGTGTGAGAGCTAATTCAATCAAGGAAACACTGCATGTTGGTGAAGGGCATATTGAAGAAGGATCAGCCGAGTGGTTCTTGTGGGAGAACAACTCCATTTGGCTCACTAACTTCACACACCATCAGGCTTCCAAGCAGCTCTCAAGGAAACTCAGTTTTCACACTCTATGCTTAGTGCCCTTTGAGTGCATTATCTAGGAATGAACCTGGTAGAGCATCCCACACAAACGAATGCTCCACATGCGGGTTTCACATGCCACCAACTCCACATTCACAGGCAACTTCAGCGCCACAGCCGTTTTCAGATAGCCCTCAATGCAAAGGCTCTAGACGCAAATACTGGTGTGAGAGCTAATTCAATCAAGGAAACACTGCATGTTGGTGAAGGGCATATTGAAGCAGGATCAGCCGAGTGGTTCTTGTGGGAGAACAACTCCATTTGGCTCACTAACTTCACACACCATCAGGCTTCCAAGCAGCTCTCAAGGAAACTCAGTTTTCACACTCTATGCTTAGTGTCCTTTGAGTGCCTAGGACTGAAATGAAGCTTGGTGCGCATCCCACACAAGCGAATGCTCCACATGCGTTTTTCACATGCCACCAACTCCACATTCACAGGCAACTTCAGTGCCACAGCCGTTTTCAGATAGCCCTCAATGCAAAGGCTCTAGACGCAAATATTGGTGTGAGAGCTAATTCAATCAAGGAAACACTGCATGTTGGTGAAGGGCATATTGAAGAAGGATCAGCCGAGTGGTTCTTGTGGGAGAACAACTCCATTTGGCTCACTAACTTCACACACCATCAGGCTTCCAAGCAGCTCTCAAGGAAACTCAGTTTTCACACTCTATGCTTAGTGCCCTTTGAGTGCATTATGTAGGAATGAACCTGGTAGAGCATCCCACACAAACGAATGCTCCACATGCGTTTTTCACATGCCACCAACTCCACATTCACAGGCAACTTCAGCGCCACAGCAGTTTTCAGATAGCCCTCAATGCAAAGGCTCTAGACGCAAATACTGGTGTGAGAGCTAATTCAATCAAGGAAACACTGCATGTTGGTGAAGGGCATATTGAAGAAGGATCAGATGAGTGGTTCTTGTGGGAGAACAACTCCATTTGGCTCACTAACTTCACACACCATCAGGCTTCCAAGCAGCTCTCAAGGAAACTCAGTTTTCACACTCTATGCTTAGTGCCCTTTGAGTGCCTAGGACTGAAATGAAGCTTGGTGAGCATTCCACACAAACGAATGCTCCACATGCGGGTTTCACATGCCACCAACACCACATTCACAGGCAACTTCAGCGAAACAGCCGTTTTCAGATAGCCCTGAATGCAAAGGCTCGAGACGCATATATTGGTGTGAGAGCTAATTCAATCAAGGAAACACTGCATGTTGGTGAAGGGCATATTGAAGAAGGATCAGCCAAGTGGTTCTTGTGGGAGAACAACTCCATTTGGCTCACTAACTTCACACACCAGCAGGCTTCCAAGCAGCTCTCAAGGAAACTCAGTTTTCACACTCTATGCTTAGTGCCCTTTGAGTGCATTATCTAGGAATGAACCTGGTAGAGCATCCCACACAAACGAATGCTCCACATGCGTTTTTCACATGCCACGAACTCCACGTTCTCAGGCAACTTCAGCGCCACAGCCGTTTTCAGATAGCCCTCAATGCAAAGGCTCTAGACGCAAATATTGGTGTGAGAGCTAATTCAATCAAGGAAACACTGCATGTTGGTGAAGGGCATATTGAAGAAGGATCAGCCGAGTGGTTCCTGTCGGAGAACAACTCCATTTGGCTCACTAACTTCACACACCATCAGGCTTCCAAGCAGCTCTCAAGGAAACTCAGTTTTCACACTCTATGCTTAGTGCCCTTTGAGTGCATTATCTAGGAATGAACCTGGTAGAGCATCCCACACAAACGAATGCTCCACATGCGGGTTTCACATGCCACGAACTACACGTTCTCAGGAAACTTCAGCGCCACAGCCGTTTTCAGATAGCCCTCAATGCAAAGGCTCTAGACGCAAATATTGGTGTGAGAGCTAATTCAATCAAGGAAACACTGCATGTTGGTGAAGGGCATATTGAAGAAGGATCAGCCGAGTGGTTCTTGTGGGAGAACAACTCCATTTGGCTCACTAACTTCACACACCATCAGGCTTCCAAGCAGCTCTCAAGGAAACTCAGTTTTCACACTCTATGCTTAGTGCCCTTTGAGTGCATTATCTAGGAATGAACCTGGTAGAGCATCCCACACAAACGAATGCTCCACATGCAGGTTTCACATGCCACCAACTCCACATTTGAAGGCAACTTCAGCGCCACAGCCGTTTTCAGATAGCCCTCAATGCAAAGGCTCTAGACGCAAATACTGGTGTGAGAGCTAATTCAATCAAGGAAACACTGCATGTTGGTGAAGGGCATATTGAAGAAGGATCAGCCGAGTGGTTCTTGTGGGAGAACAACTCCATTTGGCTCACTAACTTCACACACCATCAGGCTTCCAAGCAGCTCTCAAGGAAACTCACTTTTCACACTCTATGCTTAGTGCCCTTTGAGTGCCTAGGACTGAAATGAAGCTTGGTGAGCATCCCACACAAACGAATGCTCCACATGCGGGTTTCACATGCCACCAACTCCACGTTCTCAGGCAACTTCAGCGCCACAGCCTTTTTCAGATAGCCTTCAATGCAAAGGCTCTAGACGCAAATACTGGTGTGAGAACTAATTCAATCAAGGAAACACTGCATGTTGGTGAAGGGCATATTGAAGAAGGATCAGCCGAGTGGTTCTTGTGGGAGAACAACTCCATTTGGCTCACTAACTTCACACACCATCAGGCTTCCAAGCAGCCCTCAAGGAAACTCAGTTTTCACACTCTATGCTTAGTGCCCTTTGAGTGCATTATCTAGGAATGAACCTGGTAGAGCATCCCACACAAACGAATGCTCCACATGCGGGTTTCACATGCCACCAACTCCACATTCACAGGCAACTTCAGCGCCACAGCCGTTTTCAGATAGCCCTCAATGCAAAGGCTCTAGACGCAAATATTGGTGTGAGAGCTAATTCAATCAAGGAAACACTGCATGTTGGTGAAGGGCATATTGAAGAAGGATCAGCCGAGTAGTTCTTGTGGGAGAACAACTCCATTTGGCTCACTAACTTCACACACCATCAGGCTTCCAAGCAGCTCTCAAGGAAACTCAGTTTTCACACTCTATGCTTAGTGCCCTTTGAGTGCATTATCTAGGAATGAACCTGGTAGAGCATCCCCACACAAACGAATGCTCCACATGCGGGTTTCACATGCCACCAACTCCACATTCTCAGGCAACTTCAGCGCCACAGCCGTTTTCAGATAGTCCTCAATGCAAAGGCTCTAGACGCAAATATTGGTGTGAGAGCTAATTCAATCAAGGAAACACTGCATGTTGGTGAAGGGCATATTGAAGAAGGATCAGCCGAGTGGTTCTTGTGGGAGAACAACTCCATTTGGCTCACTAACTTCACACACCATCAGGCTTCCAAGCAGCTCTCAAGGAAACTCAGTTTTCACACTCTATGCTTAGTGCCCTTTGAGTGCCTAGGACTGAAATGAAGCTTGGTGAGCATCCCACACAAACGAATGCTCCACATGCGGGTTTCACATGCCACCAACTCCACATTCACAGGCAACTTCAGCGCCACAGCCGTTTTCAGATAGCCCTCAATGCAAAGGCTCTAGACGCAAATATTGGTGTGAGAGCTAATTCAATCAAGGAAACACTGCATGTTGGTGAAGGGCATATTGAAGAAGGATCAGCCGAGTGGTTCTTGTGGGAGAACAACTCCATTTGGCTCACTAACTTCACACACCATCAGGCTTCCAAGCAGCTCTCAAGGAAACTCAGTTTTCACACTCTATGCTTAGTGCCCTTTGAGTGCATTATCTAGGAATGAACCTGGTAGAGCATCCCACACAAACGAATGCTCCACATGCGGGTTTCACATGCCACCAACTCCACATTCACAGGCAACTTCAGCGCCACAGCCGTTTTCAGATAGCCCTCAATGCAAAGGCTCTAGACGCAAATACTGGTGTGAGAGCTAATTCAATCAAGGAAACACTGCATGTTGGTGAAGGGCATATTGAAGAAGGATCAGCCGAGTGGTTCTTGTGGGAGAACAACTCCATTTGGCTCACTAACTTCACACACCATCAGGCTTCCAAGCAGCTCTCAAGGAAACTCAGTTTTCACACTCTATGCTTAGTGCCCTTTGAGTGCATTATCTAGGAATGAACCTGGTAGAGCATCCCACACAAACGAATGCTCCACATGCAGGTTTCACATGCCACCAACTCCACATTCACAGGCAACTTCAGCGCCACAGCCGTTTTCAGATAGTCCTCAATGCAAAGGCTCTAGACGCAAATACTGGTGTGAGAGCTAATTCAATCAAGGAAACACTGCATGTTGGTGAAGGGCATATTGAAGAAGGATCAGCCGAGTGGTTCTTGTGGGAGAACAACTCCATTTGGCTCACTAACTTCACACACCATCAGGCTTCCAAGCAGCTCTCAAGGAAACTCACTTTTCACACTCTATGCTTAGTGCCCTTTGAGTGCCTAGGACTGAAATGAAGCTTGGTGAGCATCCCACACAAACGAATGCTCCACATGCGGGTTTCACATGCCACCAACTCCACGTTCTCAGGCAACTTCAGCGCCACAGCCTTTTTCAGATAGCCTTCAATGCAAAGGCTCTAGACGCAAATACTGGTGTGAGAACTAATTCAATCAAGGAAACACTGCATGTTGGTGAAGGGCATATTGAAGAAGGATCAGCCGAGTGGTTCTTGTGGGAGAACAACTCCATTTGGCTCACTAACTTCACACACCATCAGGCTTCCAAGCAGCCCTCAAGGAAACTCAGTTTCCACACTCTATGCTTAGTGCCCTTTGAGTGCATTATGTAGGAATGAACCTGGTAGAGCATCCCACACAAACGAATGCTCCACATGCGGGTTTCACATGCCACCAACTCCACATTCACAGGCAACTTCAGCGCCACAGCCGTTTTCAGATAGCCCTCAATGCAAAGGCTCTAGACGCAAATATTGGTGTGAGAGCTAATTCAATCAAGGAAACACTGCATGTTGGTGAAGGGCATATTGAAGAAGGATCAGCCGAGTAGTTCTTGTGGGAGAACAACTCCATTTGGCTCACTAACTTCACACACCATCAGGCTTCCAAGCAGCTCTCAAGGAAACTCAGTTTTCACACTCTATGCTTAGTGCCCTTTGAGTGCATTATCTAGGAATGAACCTGGTAGAGCATCCCCACACAAACGAATGCTCCACATGCGGGTTTCACATGCCACCAACTCCACATTCTCAGGCAACTTCAGCGCCACAGCCGTTTTCAGATAGTCCTCAATGCAAAGGCTCTAGACGCAAATATTGGTGTGAGAGCTAATTCAATCAAGGAAACACTGCATGTTGGTGAAGGGCATATTGAAGAAGGATCAGCCGAGTGGTTCTTGTGGGAGAACAACTCCATTTGGCTCACTAACTTCACACACCATCAGGCTTCCAAGCAGCTCTCAAGGAAACTCAGTTTTCACACTCTATGCTTAGTGCCCTTTGAGTGCCTAGGACTGAAATGAAGCTTGGTGAGCATCCCACACAAACGAATGCTCCACATGCGGGTTTCACATGCCACCAACTCCACATTCACAGGCAACTTCAGCGCCACAGCCGTTTTCAGATCGCCCTCAATGCAAAGGCTCTAGACGCAAATATTGGTGTGAGAGCTAATTCAATCAAGGAAACACTGCATGTTGGTGAAGGGCATATTGAAGAAGGATCAGCCGAGTGGTTCTTGTGGGAGAACAACTCCATTTGGCTCACTAACTTCACACACCATCAGGCTTCCAAGCAGCTCTCAAGGAAACTCAGTTTTCACACTCTATGCTTAGTGCCCTTTGAGTGCATTATCTAGGAATGAACCTGGTAGAGCATCCCACACAAACGAATGCTCCACATGCGGGTTTCACATGCCACCAACTCCACATTCACAGGCAACTTCAGCGCCACAGCCGTTTTCAGATAGCCCTCAATGCAAAGGCTCTAGACGCAAATACTGGTGTGAGAGCTAATTCAATCAAGGAAACACTGCATGTTGGTGAAGGGCATATTGAAGAAGGATCAGCCGAGTGGTTCTTGTGGGAGAACAACTCCATTTGGCTCACTAACTTCACACACCATCAGGCTTCCAAGCAGCTCTCAAGGAAACTCAGTTTTCACACTCTATGCTTAGTGCCCTTTGAGTGCATTATCTAGGAATGAACCTGGTAGAGCATCCCACACAAACGAATGCTCCACATGCAGGTTTCACATGCCACCAACTCCACATTCACAGGCAACTTCAGCGCCACAGCCGTTTTCAGATAGCCCTCAATGCAAAGGCTCTAGACGCAAATACTGGTGTGAGAGCTAATTCAATCAAGGAAACACTGCATGTTGGTGAAGGGCATATTGAAGAAGGATCAGCCGAGTGGTTCTTGTGGGAGAACAACTCCATTTGGCTCACTAACTTCACACACCATCAGGCTTCCAAGCAGCTCTCAAGGAAACTCAGTTTTCACACTCTATGCTTAGTGGTCTTTGAGTGCCTAGGACTGAAATGAAGCTTGGTGAGCATCCCACACAAACGAATGCTCCACATGCGGGTTTCACATGCCACCAACTCCACGTTCTCAGGCAACTTCAGCGCCACAGCCTTTTTCAGATAGCCTTCAATGCAAAGGCTCTAGACGCAAATACTGGTGTGAGAACTAATTCAATCAAGGAAACACTGCATGTTGGTGAAGGGCATATTGAAGAAGGATCAGCCGAGTGGTTCTTGTGGGAGAACAACTCCATTTGGCTCACTAACTTCACACACCATCAGGCTTCCAAGCAGCCCTCAAGGAAACTCAGTTTCCACACTCTATGCTTAGTGCCCTTTGAGTGCATTATCTAGGAATGAACCTGGTAGAGCATCCCACACAAACGAATGCTCCACATGCGGGTTTCACATGCCACCAACTCCACATTCACAGGCAACTTCAGCACCACAGCCGTTTTCAGATAGCCCTCAATGCAAAGGCTCTAGACGCAAATACTGGTGTGAGAGCTAATTCAATCAAGGAAACACTGCATGTTGGTGAAGGGCATATTGAAGAAGGATCAGCCAAGTGGTTCTTGTGGGAGAACAACTCCATTTGGCTCACTAACTTCACACACCATCAGGCTTCCAAGCAGCTCTCAAGGAAACTCAGTTTTCACACTCTATGCTTAGTGCCCTTTGAGTGCCTAGGACTGAAATGAAGCTTGGTGAGCATCCCACACAAACGAATGCTCCACATGCTGGTTTCACATGCCACCAACTCCACATTCACAGGCAACTTCAGCGCCACAGCCGTTTTCAGATAGCCCTCAATGCAAAGGCTCTAGACGCAAATATTGGTGTGAGAGCTAATTCAATCAAGGAAACACTGCATGTTGGTGAAGGGCATATTGAAGAAGGATCAGTCGAGTAGTTCTTGTGGGAGAACAACTCCATTTGGCTCACTAACTTCACACACCATCAGGCTTCCAAGCAGCTCTCAAGGAAACTCAGTTTTCACACTCTATGCTTAGTGCCCTTTGAGTGCATTATCTAGGAATGAACCTGGTAGAGCATCCCCACACAAACGAATGCTCCACATGCGGGTTTCACATGCCACCAACTCCACATTCACAGGCAACTTCAGCGCCACAGCCGTTTTCAGATAGCCCTCAATGCAAAGGCTCTAGACGCAAATATTGGTGTGAGAGCTAATTCAATCAAGGAAACACTGCATGTTGGTGAAGGGCATATTGAAGAAGGATCAGCCGAGTGGTTCTTGTGGGAGAACAACTCCATTTGGCTCACTAACTTCACACACCATCAGGCTTCCAAGCAGCTCTCAAGGAAACTCAGTTTTCACACTCTATGCTTAGTGCCCTTTGAGTGCATTATCTAGGAATGAACCTGGTAGAGCATCCCACACAAACGAATGCTCCACATGCGGGTTTCACATGCCACCAACTCCACATTCACAAGCAACTTCAGCGCCACAGCCGTTTTCAGATAGCCCTCAATGCAAAGGCTCTAGACGCAAATACTGGTGTGAGAGCTAATTCAATCAAGGAAACACTGCATGTTGGTGAAGGGCATATTGAAGCAGGATCAGCCGAGTGGTTCTTGTGGGAGAACAACTCCATTTGGCTCACTAACTTCACACACCATCAGGCTTCCAAGCAGCTCTCAAGGAAACTCAGTTTTCACACTCTATGCTTAGTGTCCTTTGAGTGCCTAGGACTGAAATGAAGCTTGGTGCGCATCCCACACAAGCGAATGCTCCACATGCGTTTTTCACATGCCACCAACTCCACATTCACAGGCAACTTCAGTGCCACAGCCGTTTTCAGATAGCCCTCAATGCAAAGGCTCTAGACGCAAATATTGGTGTGAGAGCTAATTCAATCAAGGAAACACTGCATGTTGGTGAAGGGCATATTGAAGAAGGATCAGCCGAGTGGTTCTTGTGGGAGAACAACTCCATTTGGCTCACTAACTTCACACACCATCAGGCTTCCAAGCAGCTCTCAAGGAAACTCAGTTTTCACACTCTATGCTTAGTGCCCTTTGAGTGCATTATGTAGGAATGAAACTAGTAGAGCATCCCACACAAACGAATGCTCCACATGCGTTTTTCACATGCCACCAACTCCACATTCACAGGCAACTTCAGCGAAACAGCCGTTTTCAGATAGCCCTCAATGCAAAGGCTCTAGACGCAAATATTGGTGTGAGAGCTAATTCAATCAAGGAAACACTGCATGTTGGTGAAGGGCATATTGAAGAAGGATCAGCCAAGTGGTTCTTGTGGGAGAACAACTCCATTTGGCTCACTAACTTCACACACCATCAGGCTTCCAAGCAGCTCTCAAGGAAACTCAGTTTTCACACTCTATGCTTAGTGCCCTTTGAGTGCCTAGGACTGAAATGAAGCTTGGTGAGCATCCCACACAAACGAATGCTCCACATGCGGGTTTCACATGCCACCAACTCCACATTCACAGGCAACTTCAGCGCCACAGCTGTTTTCAGATAGCCCTGAATGCAAAGGCTCTAGACGCAAATATTGGTGTGAGAGCTACTTCAATCAAGGAAACACTGCATGTTGGTGAAGGGCATATTGAAGAAGGATCAGCCGAGTGGTTCTTGTGGGAGAACAACTCCATTTGGCTCACTAACTTCACACACCATCAGGCTTCCAAGTAGCTCTCAAGGAAACTCAGTTTTCACACTCTATGCTTAGTGCCCTTTGAGTGCATTATCTAGGAATGAACCTGGTAGAGCATCCCACACAAACGAATGCTCCACATGCGGGTTTCACATGCCACCAACTCCACATTCACAGGCAACTTCAGCGGCACAGCCGTTTTCAGATAGCCCTCAATGCAAAGGCTCTAGACGCAAATACTGGTGTGAGAGCTAATTCAATCAAGGAAACACTGCATGTTGGTGAAGGGCATATTGAAGAAGGATCAGCCGAGTGGTTCTTGTGGGAGAACAACTCCATTTGGCTCACTAACTTCACACACCATCAGGCTTCCAAGCAGCTCTCAAGGAAACTCAGTTTTCACACTCTATGCTTAGTGCCCTTTGAGTGCATTATCTAGTAATGAACCTGGTAGAGCATCCCACACAAACGAATGCTCCACATGCGGGTTTCACATGCCACCAACTCCACATTCACAGGCAACTTCAGTGCCACAGCCGTTTTCAGATAGCCCTCAATGCAAAGGCTCTAGACGCAAATACTGGTGTGAGAGCTAATTCAATCAAGGAAACACTGCATGTTGGTGAAGGGCATATTGAAGCAGGATCAGCCGAGTGGTTCTTGTGGGAGAACAACTCCATTTGGCTCACTAACTTCACACACCATCAGGCTTCCAAGCAGCTCTCAAGGAAACTCAGTTTTCACACTCTATGCTTAGTGCCCTTTGAGTGCATTATCTAGGAATGAACCTGGTAGAGCATCCCACACAAACGAATGCTCCACATGCGGGTTTCACATGCCACCAACTCCACATTCACAGGCAACTTCAGCGCCACAGCCGTTTTCAGATAGCCCTCAATGCAAAGGCTCTAGACGCAAATACTGGTGTGAGAGCTAATTCAATCAAGGAAACACTGCATGTTGGTGAAGGGCATATTGAAGCAGGATCAGCCGAGTGGTTCTTGTGGGAGAACAACTCCATTTGGCTCACTAACTTCACACACCATCAGGCTTCCAAGCAGCTCTCAAGGAAACTCAGTTTTCACACTCTATGCTTAGTGTCCTTTGAGTGCCTAGGACTGAAATGAAGCTTGGTGCGCATCCCACACAAGCGAATGCTCCACTTGCGTTTTTCACATGCCACCAACTCCACATTCACAGGCAACTTCTGCGCCACAGCCGTTTTCAGATAGCCCTCAATGCAAAGGCTCTAGACGCAAATACTGGTGTGAGAGCTAATTCAATCAAGGAAACACTGCATGTTGGTGAAGGGCATATTGAAGAAGGATCAGCCGAGTGGTTCTTGTGGGAGAACAACTCCATTTGGCTCACTAACTTCACACACCATCAGGCTTCCAAGCAGCTCTCAAGGAAACTCAGTTTTCACACTCTATGCTTAGTGCCCTTTGAGTGCATTATCTAGGAATGAACCTGGTAGAGCATCCCACAAAAAACGAATGCTCCACATGCGTTTTTCACATGCCACCAACTCCACATTCACAGGCAACTTCAGCGCCACAGCCGTTTTCAGATAGCCCTCAATGCAAAGGCTCTAGACGCAAATCCTGGTGTGAGAGCTAATTCAATCAAGGAAACACTGCATGTTGGTGAAGGGCATATTGAAGCAGGATCAGCCGAGTGGTTCTTGTGGGAGAACAACTCCATTTGGCTCACTAACTTCACACACCATCAGGCTTCCAAGCAGCTCTCAAGGAAACTCAGTTTTCACACTCTATGCTTAGTGCCCTTTGAGTGCATTATTTAGGAATGAACCTGGTAGAGCATCCCACACAAACGAATGCTCCACATGCGGGTTTCACATGCCACCAACTCCACATTCACAGGCAACTTCAGCGCCACAGCAGTTTTCAGATAGCCCTCAATGCAAAGGCTCTAGACGCAAATACTGGTGTGAGAGCTAATTCAATCAAGGAAACACTGCATGTTGGTGAAGGGCATATTGAAGAAGGATCAGATGAGTGGTTTTTGTGGGAGAACAACTCCATTTGGCTCACTAACTTCACACACCATCAGGCTTCCAAGCAGCTCTCAAGGAAACTCAGTTTTCACACTCTATGCTTAGTGCCCTTTGAGTGCCTAGGACTGAAATGAAGCTTGGTGAGCATTCCACACAAACGAATGCTCCACATGCGGGTTTCACATGCCACCAACACCACATTCACAGGCAACTTCAGCGAAACAGCCGTTTTCAGATAGCCCTGAATGCAAAGGCTCGAGACGCATATATTGGTGTGAGAGCTAATTCAATCAAGGAAACACTGCATGTTGGTGAAGGGCATATTGAAGAAGGATCAGCCAAGTGGTTCTTGTGGGAGAACAACTCCATTTGGCTCACTAACTTCACACACCAGCAGGCTTCCAAGCAGCTCTCAAGGAAACTCAGTTTTCACACTCTATGCTTAGTGCCCTTTGAGTGCATTATCTAGGAATGAACCTGGTAGAGCATCCCACACAAACGAATGCTCCACATGCGGGTTTCACATGCCACCAACTCCACATTCACAGGCAACTTCAGCGCCACAGTCGTTTTCAGATAGCCCTCAATGCAAAGGCTCTAGACGCAAATACTGGTGTGAGAGCTAATTCAATCAAGGAAACACTGCATGTTGGTGAAGGGCATATTGAAGAAGGATCAGCCGAGTGGTTCTTGTGGGAGAACAACTCCATTTGGCTCACTAACTTCACACACCATCAGGCTTCCAAGCAGCTCTCAAGGAAACTCAGTTTTCACACTCTATGCTTAGTGCCCTTTGATGGCCTGGGAATGAAATGAAGCTTGGTGAGCATCCCACACAAACGAATGCTCCACATGCGGGTTTCACATGCCACCAACTCCACATTCACAGGCAACTTCAGCACCACAGCCGTTTTCAGATAGCCCTGAATGCAAATGCTCTAGACGCAAATATTGGTGTGAGAGCTAATTCAATCAAGGAAACACTGCATGTTGGTGAAGGGCATATTGAAGAAGGATCAGCCGAGTAGTTCTTGTGGGAGAACAACTCCATTTGGCTCACTAACTTCACACACCATCAGGCTTCCAAGCAGCTCTCAAGGAAACTCACTTTTCACACTCTATGCTTAGTGCCCTTTGAGTGCATTATCTAGGAATGAACCTGCTAGAGCATCCCACACAAACGAATGCTCCACATGCGGGTTTCACATGCCACCAACTCCACATTCACAGGCAACTTCAGCGCCACAGCCGTTTTCAGATAGCCCTCAATGCAAAGGCTCTAGACGCAAATATTGGTGTGAGAGCTAATTCAATCAAGGAAACACTGCATGTTGGTGAAGGGCATATTGAAGAAGGATCAGCCGAGTGGTTCTTGTGGGAGAACAACTCCATTTGGCTCACTAACTTCACACACCATCAGGCTTCCAAGCAGCTCTCAAGGAAACTCAGTTTTCACACTCTATGCTTAGTGCCCTTTGAGTGCATTATCTAGGAATGAACCTGGTAGAGCATCCCACACAAACGAATGCTCCACATGCGGGTTTCACATGCCACCAACTCCACATTCACAGGCAACTTCAGCGCCACACCCGTTTTCAGATAGCTCTGAATGCAAAGGCTCTAGACGCAAATATTGGTGTGAGAGCTAATTCAATCAAGGAAACACTGCATGTTGGTGAAGGGCATATTGAAGAAGGATCAGCCGAGTGGTTCTTGTGGGAGAACAACTCCATTTGGCTCACTAACTTCACACACCATCAGGCTTCCAAGCAGCTCTCAAGGAAACTCAGTTTTCACACTCTATGCTTAGTGCCCTTTGAGTGCCTAGGACTGAAATGAAGCTTGGTGAGCATCCCACACAAACGAATGCTCCACATGCGGGTTTCACATGCCACCAACTCCACGTTCTCAGGCAACTTCAGCGCCACAGCCGTTTTCAGATAGCCTTCAATGCAAAGGCTCTAGACGCAAATACTGGTGTGAGAACTAATTCAATCAAGGAAACACTGCATGTTGGTGAAGGGCATATTGAAGAAGGATCAGCCGAGTGGTTCTTGTGGGAGAACAACTCCATTTGGCTCACTAACTTCACACACCATCAGGCTTCCAAGCAGCTCTCAAGGAAACTCAGTTTTCACACTCTATGCTTAGTGCCCTTTGAGTGCATTATCTAGGAATGAACCTGGTAGAGCATCCCACACAAACGAATGCTCCACATGCGGGTTTCACATGCCACCAACTCCACATTCTCAGGCAACTTCAGCGCCACAGCCGTTTTCAGATAGCCCTCAATGCAAAGGCTCTAGACGCAAATACTGGTGTGAGAGCTAATTCAATCAAGGAAACACTGCATGTTGGTGAAGAGCATATTGAAGAAGGATCAGCCAAGTGATTCTTGTGGGAGAACAACTCCATTTGGCTCACTAACTTCACACACCATCAGGCTTCCAAGCAGCTCTCAAGGAAACTCAGTTTTCACACTCTATGCTTAGTGCCCTTTGAGTGCCTAGGACTGAAATGAAGCTTGGTGAGCATCCCACACAAACGAATGCTCCACATGCGGGTTTCACATGCCACCAACTCCACATTCACAGGCAACTTCAGCACCACAGCCGTTTTCAGATAGCCCTGAATGCAAATGCTCTAGACGCAAATATTGGTGTGAGAGCTAATTCAATCAAGGAAACACTGCATGTTGGTGAAGGGCATATTGAAGAAGGATCAGCCGAGTAGTTCTTGTGGGAGAACAACTCCATTTGGCTCACTAACTTCACACACCATCAGGCTTCCAAGCAGCTCTCAAGGAAACTCACTTTTCACACTCTATGCTTAGTGCCCTTTGAGTGCATTATCTAGGAATGAACCTGCTAGAGCATCCCACACAAACGAATGCTCCACATGCGGGTTTCACATGCCACCAACTCCACATTCACAGGCAACTTCAGCGCCACAGCCGTTTTCAGATAGCCCTCAATGCAAAGGCTCTAGACGCAAATATTGGTGTGAGAGCTAATTCAATCAAGGAAACACTGCATGTTGGTGAAGGGCATATTGAAGAAGGATCAGCCGAGTGGTTCTTGTGGGAGAACAACTCCATTTGGCTCACTAACTTCACACACCATCAGGCTTCCAAGCAGCTCTCAAGGAAACTCAGTTTTCACACTCTATGCTTAGTGCCCTTTGAGTGCATTATCTAGGAATGAACCTGGTAGAGCATCCCACACAAACGAATGCTCCACATGCGGGTTTCACATGCCACCAACTCCACATTCACAGGCAACTTCAGCGCCACACCCGTTTTCAGATAGCTCTGAATGCAAAGGCTCTAGACGCAAATATTGGTGTGAGAGCTAATTCAATCAAGGAAACACTGCATGTTGGTGAAGGGCATATTGAAGAAGGATCAGCCGAGTGGTTCTTGTGGGAGAACAACTCCATTTGGCTCACTAACTTCACACACCATCAGGCTTCCAAGCAGCTCTCAAGGAAACTCAGTTTTCACACTCTATGCTTAGTGCCCTTTGAGTGCCTAGGACTGAAATGAAGCTTGGTGAGCATCCCACACAAACGAATGCTCCACATGCGGGTTTCACATGCCATCAACTCCACGTTCTCAGGCAACTTCAGCGCCACAGCCGTTTTCAGATAGCCTTCAATGCAAAGGCTCTAGACGCAAATATTGGTGTGAGAGCTAATTCAATCAAGGAAACACTGCATGTTGGTGAAGGGCATATTGAAGAAGGATCAGCCGAGTGGTTCTTGTGGGAGAACAACTCCATTTGGCTCACTAACTTCACACACCATCAGGCTTCCAAGCAGCTCTCAAGGAAACTCAGTTTTCACACTCTATGCTTAGTGCCCTTTGAGTGCATTATCTAGGAATGAACCTGGTAGAGCATCCCACACAAACGAATGCTCCACATGCGGGTTTCACATGCCACCAACTCCACATTCTCAGGCAACTTCAGCGCCACAGCCGTTTTCAGATAGCCCTCAATGCAAAGGCTCTAGACGCAAATACTGGTGTGAGAGCTAATTCAATCAAGGAAACACTGCATGTTGGTGAAGAGCATATTGAAGAAGGATCAGCCAAGTGGTTCTTGTGGGAGAACAACTCCATTTAGCTCACTAACTTCACACACCATCAGGCTTCCAAGCAGCTCTCAAGGAAACTCAGTTTTCACACTCTATGCTTAGTGCTCTTTGAGTGCCTAGGACTGAAATGAAGCTTGGTGAGCATCCCACACAAACGAATGCTCCACATGCGGGTTTCACATGCCACCAACTCCACATTCACAGGCAACTTCAGCACCACAGCCGTTTTCAGATAGCCCTGAATGCAAATGCTCTAGACGCAAATATTGGTGTGAGAGCTAATTCAATCAAGGAAACACTGCATGTTGGTGAAGGGCATATTGAAGAAGGATCAGCCAAGTGGTTCTTGTGGGAGAACAACTCCATTTGGCTCACTAACTTCACACACCATCAGGCTTCCAAGCAGCTCTCAAGGAAACTCAGTTTTCACACTCTATGCTTAGTGCCCTTTGAGTGCATTATCTAGGAATGAACCTGGTAGAGCATCCCACACAAACGAATGCTCCACATGCGGGTTTCACATGCCACCAACTCCACATTCACAGGCAACTTCAGCGCCACAGCCGTTTTCAGATAGCTCTGAATGCAAAGGCTCTAGACGCAAATATTGGTGTGAGAGCTAATTCAATCAAGGAAACACTGCATGTTGGTGAAGGGCATATTGAAGAAGGATCAGCCGAGTGGTTCTTGTGGGAGAACAACTCCATTTGGCTCACTAACTTCACACACCATCAGGCTTCCAAGCAGCTCTCAAGGAAACTCAGTTTTCACACTCTATGCTTAGTGCCCTTTGAGTGCCTAGGACTGAAATGAAGCTTGGTGAGCATCCCACACAAACGAATGCTCCACATGCGGGTTTCACATGCCACCAACTCCACATTCACAGGCAACTTCAGCGCCACAGCCGTTTTCAGATAGCCCTCAATGCAAAGGCTCTAGACGCAAATATTGGTGTGAGAGCTAATTCAATCAAGGAAACACTGCATGTTGGTGAAGGGCATATTGAAGAAGGATCAGCCGAGTGGTTCTTGTGGGAGAACAACTCCATTTGGCTCACTAACTTCACACACCATCAGGCTTCCAAGCAGCTCTCAAGGAAACTCAGTTTTCACACTCTATGCTTAGTGCCCTTTGAGTGCATTATCTAGGAATGAACCTGGTAGAGCATCCCACACAAACGAATGCTCCACATGCGGGTTTCACATGCCACCAACTCCACATTCACAGGCAACTTCAGCGCCACAGCCGTTTTCAGATAGCCCTCAATGCAAAGGCTCTAGACGCAAATACTGGTGTGAGAGCTAATTCAATCAAGGAAACACTGCATGTTGGTGAAGGGCATATTGAAGCAGGATCAGCCGAGTGGTTCTTGTGGGAGAACAACTCCATTTGGCTCACTAACTTCACACACCATCAGGCTTCCAAGCAGCTCTCAAGGAAACTCAGTTTTCACACTCCATGCTTAGTGCCCTTTGAGTGCCTAGGACTGAAATGAAGCTTGGTGAGCATCCCACACAAACGAATGCTCCACATGCGGGTTTCACATGCCACCAACTCCACGTTCTCAAGCAACTTAAGCGCCACAGCCATTTTCAGATAGCCCTCAATGCAAAGGCTCTAGACGCAAATACTGGTGTGAGAACTAATTCAATCAAGGTAACACTGCATGTTGGTGAAGGGCATATTGAAGAAGGATCAGCCGAGTGGTTCTTGTGGGAGAACAACTCCATTTGGCTCACTAACTTCACACACCATCAGGCTTCCAAGCAGCTCTCAAGGAAACTCAGTTTTCACACTCTATGCTTAGTGCCCTTTGAGTGCATTATCTAGGAATGAACCTGGTAGAGCATCCCACACAAACGAATGCTCCACATGCGTTTTTCACATGCCAACAACTCCACATTCACAGGCAACTTCAGCGCCACAGCCGTTTTCAGATAGCCCTCAATGCAAAGGCTCTAGACGCAAATATTGGTGTGAGAGCTAATTCAATCAAGGAAACACTGCATGTTGGTGAAGGGCATATTGAAGAAGGATCAGCCGAGTGGTTCTTGTGGGAGAACAACTCCATTTGGCTCACTAACTTCACACACCATCAGGCTTCCAAGCAGCTCTCAAGGAAACTCAGTTTTCACACTCTATGCTTAGTGCCCTTTGAGTGCATTATCTAGGAATGAACCTGGTAGAGCATCCCACACAAACGAATGCTCCACATGCGGGTTTCACATGCCACCAACTCCACATTCACAGGCAACTTCAGCGCCACACCCGTTTTCAGATAGCTCTGAATGCAAAGGCTCTAGACGCAAATATTGGTGTGAGAGCTAATTCAATCAAGGAAACACTGCATGTTGGTGAAGGGCATATTGAAGAAGGATCAGCCGAGTGGTTCTTGTGGGAGAACAACTCCATTTGGCTCACTAACTTCACACACCATCAGGCTTCCAAGCAGCTCTCAAGGAAACTCAGTTTTCACACTCTATGCTTAGTGCCCTTTGAGTGCCTAGGACTGAAATGAAGCTTGGTGAGCATCCCACACAAACGAATGCTCCACATGCGGGTTTCACATGCCATCAACTCCACGTTCTCAGGCAACTTCAGCGCCACAGCCGTTTTCAGATAGCCTTCAATGCAAAGGCTCTAGACGCAAATACTGGTGTGAGAACTAATTCAATCAAGGAAACACTGCATGTTGGTGAAGGGCATATTGAAGAAGGATCAGCCGAGTGGTTCTTGTGGGAGAACAACTCCATTTGGCTCACTAACTTCACACACCATCAGGCTTCCAAGCAGCTCTCAAGGAAACTCAGTTTTCACACTCTATGCTTAGTGCCCTTTGAGTGCATTATCTAGGAATGAACCTGCTAGAGCATCCCACACAAACGAATGCTCCACATGCGGGTTTCACATGCCACCAACTCCACATTCTCAGGCAACTTCAGCGCCACAGCCGTTTTCAGATAGCCCTCAATGCAAAGGCTCTAGACGCAAATACTGCTGTGAGAGCTAATTCAATCAAGGAAACACTGCATGTTGGTGAAGAGCATATTGAAGAAGGATCAGCCAAGTGGTTCTTGTGGGAGAACAACTCCATTTGGCTCACTAACTTCACACACCATCAGGCTTCCAAGCAGCTCTCAAGGAAACTCAGTTTTCACACTCTATGCTTAGTGCTCTTTGAGTGCCTAGGACTGAAATGAAGCTTGGTGAGCATCCCACACAAACGAATGCTCCACATGCGGGTTTCACATGCCACCAACTCCACATTCACAGGCAACTTCAGCACCACAGCCGTTTTCAGATAGCCCTGAATGCAAATGCTCTAGACGCAAATATTGGTGTGAGAGCTAATTCAATCAAGGAAACACTGCATGTTGGTGAAGGGCATATTGAAGAAGGATCAGCCAAGTGGTTCTTGTGGGAGAACAACTCCATTTGGCTCACTAACTTCACACACCATCAGGCTTCCAAGCAGCTCTCAAGGAAACTCAGTTTTCACACTCTATGCTTAGTGCCCTTTGAGTGCATTATCTAGGAATGAACCTGGTAGAGCATCCCACACAAACGAATGCTCCACATGCGGGTTTCACATGCCACCAACTCCACATTCACAGGCAACTTCAGCGCCACAGCCGTTTTCAGATAGCTCTGAATGCAAAGGCTCTAGACGCAAATATTGGTGTGAGAGCTAATTCAATCAAGGAAACACTGCATGTTGGTGAAGGGCATATTGAAGAAGGATCAGCCGAGTGGTTCTTGTGGGAGAACAACTCCATTTGGCTCACTAACTTCACACACCATCAGGCTTCCAAGCAGCTCTCAAGGAAACTCAGTTTTCACACTCTATGCTTAGTGCCCTTTGAGTGCCTAGGACTGAAATGAAGCTTGGTGAGCATCCCACACAAACGAATGCTCCACATGCGGGTTTCACATGCCACCAACTCCACATTCACAGGCAACTTCAGCGCCACAGCCGTTTTCAGATAGCCCTCAATGCAAAGGCTCTAGACGCAAATATTGGTGTGAGAGCTAATTCAATCAAGGAAACACTGCATGTTGGTGAAGGGCATATTGAAGAAGGATCAGCCGAGTGGTTCTTGTGGGAGAACAACTCCATTTGGCTCACTAACTTCACACACCATCAGGCTTCCAAGCAGCTCTCAAGGAAACTCAGTTTTCACACTCTATGCTTAGTGCCCTTTGAGTGCATTATCTAGGAATGAACCTGGTAGAGCATCCCACACAAACGAATGCTCCACATGCGGGTTTCACATGCCACCAACTCCACATTCACAGGCAACTTCAGCGCCACAGCCGTTTTCAGATAGCCCTCAATGCAAAGGCTCTAGACGCAAATACTGGTGTGAGAGCTAATTCAATCAAGGAAACACTGCATGTTGGTGAAGGGCATATTGAAGCAGGATCAGCCGAGTGGTTCTTGTGGGAGAACAACTCCATTTGGCTCACTAACTTCACACACCATCAGGCTTCCAAGCAGCTCTCAAGGAAACTCAGTTTTCACACTCCATGCTTAGTGCCCTTTGAGTGCCTAGGACTGAAATGAAGCTTGGTGAGCATCCCACACAAACGAATGCTCCACATGCGGGTTTCACATGCCACCAACTCCACGTTCTCAAGCAACTTAAGCGCCACAGCCATTTTCAGATAGCCCTCAATGCAAAGGCTCTAGACGCAAATACTGGTGTGAGAACTAATTCAATCAAGGTAACACTGCATGTTGGTGAAGGGCATATTGAAGAAGGATCAGCCGAGTGGTTCTTGTGGGAGAACAACTCCATTTGGCTCACTAACTTCACACACCATCAGGCTTCCAAGCAGCTCTCAAGGAAACTCAGTTTTCACACTCTATGCTTAGTGCCCTTTGAGTGCATTATCTAGGAATGAACCTGGTAGAGCATCCCACACAAACGAATGCTCCACATGCGTTTTTCACATGCCAACAACTCCACATTCACAGGCAACTTCAGCGCCACAGCCGTTTTCAGATAGCCCTCAATGCAAAGGCTCTAGACGCAAATATTGGTGTGAGAGCTAATTCAATCAAGGAAACACTGCATGTTGGTGAAGGGCATATTGAAGAAGGATCAGCCGAGTGGTTCTTGTGGGAGAACAACTCCATTTGGCTCACTAACTTCACACACCATCAGGCTTCCAAGCAGCTCTCAAGGAAACTCAGTTTTCACACTCTATGCTTAGTGCCCTTTGAGTGCCTAGGACTGAAATGAAGCTTGGTAGAGCATCCCACACAAACGAATGCTCCACATGCGGGTTTCACATGCCACCAACTCCACATTCACAGGCAACTTCAGCACCACAGCCGTTTTCAGATAGCCCTCAATGCAAAGGCTCTAGACGCAAATACTGGTGTGAGAGCTAATTCAATCAAGGAAACACTGCATGTTGGTGAAGGGCATATTGAAGAAGGATCAGCCGAGTGGTTCTTGTGGGAGAACAACTCCATTTGGCTCACTAACTTCACACACCATCAGGCTTCCAAGCAGCTCTCAAGGAAACTCAGTTTTCACACTCTATGCTTAGTGCCCTTTGAGTGCCTAGGACTGAAATGAAGCTTGGTGAGCATCCCACACAAACGAATGCTCCACATGCGGGTTTCACATGCCATCAACTCCACGTTCTCAGGCAACTTCAGCGCCACAGCCGTTTTCAGATAGCCTTCAATGCAAAGGCTCTAGACGCAAATACTGGTGTGAGAACTAATTCAATCAAGGAAACACTGCATGTTGGTGAAGGGCATATTGAAGAAGGATCAGCCGAGTGGTTCTTGTGGGAGAACAACTCCATTTGGCTCACTAACTTCACACACCATCAGGCTTCCAAGCAGCTCTCAAGGAAACTCAGTTTTCGCACTCTATGCTTAGTGCCCTTTGAGTGCATTATCTAGGAATGAACCTGGTAGAGCATCCCACACAAACGAATGCTCCACATGCGGGTTTCACATGCCACCAACTCCACGTTCTCAGGCAACTTCAGCGCCACAGCCGTTTTCAGATAGCCCTCAATGCAAAGGCTCTAGACGCAAATACTGGTGTGAGAGCTAATTCAATCAAGGAAACACTGCATGTTGGTGAAGAGCATATTGAAGAAGGATCAGCCAAGTGGTTCTTGTGGGAGAACAACTCCATTTGGCTCACTAACTTCACACACCATCAGGCTTCCAAGCAGCTCTCAAGGAAACTCAGTTTTCACACTCTATGCTTAGTGCTCTTTGAGTGCCTAGGACTGAAATGAAGCTTGGTGAGCATCCCACACAAACGAATGCTCCACATGCGGGTTTCACATGCCACCAACTCCACATTCACAGGCAACTTCAGCACCACAGCCGTTTTCAGATAGCCCTGAATGCAAATGCTCTAGACGCAAATATTGGTGTGAGAGCTAATTCAATCAAGGAAACACTGCATGTTGGTGAAGGGCATATTGAAGAAGGATCAGCCAAGTGGTTCTTGTGGGAGAACAACTCCATTTGGCTCACTAACTTCACACACCATCAGGCTTCCAAGCAGCTCTCAAGGAAACTCAGTTTTCACACTCTATGCTTAGTGCCCTTTGAGTGCATTATCTAGGAATGAACCTGGTAGAGCATCCCACACAAACGAATGCTCCACATTAGGGTTTCACATGCCACCAACTCCACATTCACAGGCAACTTCAGCGCCACAGCCGTTTTCAGATAGCTCTGAATGCAAAGGCTCTAGACGCAAATATTGGTGTGAGAGCTAATTCAATCAAGGAAACACTGCATGTTGGTGAAGGGCATATTGAAGAAGGATCAGCCGAGTGGTTCTTGTGGGAGAACAACTCCATTTGGCTCACTAACTTCACACACCATCAGGCTTCCAAGCAGCTCTCAAGGAAACTCAGTTTTCACACTCCATGCTTAGTGCCCTTTGAGTGCCTAGGACTGAAATGAAGCTTGGTGAGCATCCCACACAAACGAATGCTCCACATGCGGGTTTCACATGCCACCAACTCCACGTTCTCAAGCAACTTAAGCGCCACAGCCATTTTCAGATAGCCCTCAATGCAAAGGCTCTAGACGCAAATACTGGTGTGAGAACTAATTCAATCAAGGTAACACTGCATGTTGGTGAAGGGCATATTGAAGAAGGATCAGCCGAGTGGTTCTTGTGGGAGAACAACTCCATTTGGCTCACTAACTTCACACACCATCAGGCTTCCAAGCAGCTCTCAAGGAAACTCAGTTTTCACACTCTATGCTTAGTGCCCTTTGAGTGCATTATCTAGGAATGAACCTGGTAGAGCATCCCACACAAACGAATGCTCCACATGCGTTTTTCACATGCCAACAACTCCACATTCACAGGCAACTTCAGCGCCACAGCCGTTTTCAGATAGCCCTCAATGCAAAGGCTCTAGACGCAAATATTGGTGTGAGAGCTAATTCAATCAAGGAAACACTGCATGTTGGTGAAGGGCATATTGAAGAAGGATCAGCCGAGTGGTTCTTGTGGGAGAACAACTCCATTTGGCTCACTAACTTCACACACCATCAGGCTTCCAAGCAGCTCTCAAGGAAACTCAGTTTTCACACTCTATGCTTAGTGCCCTTTGAGTGCCTAGGACTGAAATGAAGCTTGGTAGAGCATCCCACACAAACGAATGCTCCACATGCGGGTTTCACATGCCACCAACTCCACATTCACAGGCAACTTCAGCACCACAGCCGTTTTCAGATAGCCCTCAATGCAAAGGCTCTAGACGCAAATACTGGTGTGAGAGCTAATTCAATCAAGGAAACACTGCATGTTGGTGAAGGGCATATTGAAGAAGGATCAGCCGAGTGGTTCTTGTGGGAGAACAACTCCATTTGGCTCACTAACTTCACACACCATCAGGCTTCCAAGCAGCTCTCAAGGAAACTCAGTTTTCACACTCTATGCTTAGTGCCCTTTGAGTGCCTAGGACTGAAATGAAGCTTGGTGAGCATCCCACACAAACGAATGCTCCACATGCGGGTTTCACATGCCATCAACTCCACGTTCTCAGGCAACTTCAGCGCCACAGCCGTTTTCAGATAGCCTTCAATGCAAAGGCTCTAGACGCAAATACTGGTGTGAGAACTAATTCAATCAAGGAAACACTGCATGTTGGTGAAGGGCATATTGAAGAAGGATCAGCCGAGTGGTTCTTGTGGGAGAACAACTCCATTTGGCTCACTAACTTCACACACCATCAGGCTTCCAAGCAGCTCTCAAGGAAACTCAGTTTTCACACTCTATGCTTAGTGCCCTTTGAGTGCATTATCTAGGAATGAACCTGGTAGAGCATCCCACACAAACGAATGCTCCACATGCGGGTTTCACATGCCACCAACTCCACATTCTCAGGCAACTTCAGCGCCACAGCCGTTTTCAGATAGCCCTCAATGCAAAGGCTCTAGACGCAAATACTGGTGTGAGAGCTAATTCAATCAAGGAAACACTGCATGTTGGTGAAGAGCATATTGAAGAAGGATCAGCCAAGTGGTTCTTGTGGGAGAACAACTCCATTTGGCTCACTAACTTCACACACCATCAGGCTTCCAAGCAGCTCTCAAGGAAACTCAGTTTTCACACTCTATGCTTAGTGCTCTTTGAGTGCCTAGGACTGAAATGAAGCTTGGTGAGCATCCCACACAAACGAATGCTCCACATGCGGGTTTCACATGCCACCAACTCCACATTCACAGGCAACTTCAGCACCACAGCCGTTTTCAGATAGCCCTGAATGCAAATGCTCTAGACGCAAATATTGGTGTGAGAGCTAATTCAATCAAGGAAACACTGCATGTTGGTGAAGGGCATATTGAAGAAGGATCAGCCAAGTGGTTCTTGTGGGAGAACAACTCCATTTGGCTCACTAACTTCACACACCATCAGGCTTCCAAGCAGCTCTCAAGGAAACTCAGTTTTCACACTCTATGCTTAGTGCCCTTTGAGTGCATTATCTAGGAATGAACCTGGTAGAGCATCCCACACAAACGAATGCTCCACATTAGGGTTTCACATGCCACCAACTCCACATTCACAGGCAACTTCAGCGCCACAGCCGTTTTCAGATAGCTCTGAATGCAAAGGCTCTAGACGCAAATATTGGTGTGAGAGCTAATTCAATCAAGGAAACACTGCATGTTGGTGAAGGGCATATTGAAGAAGGATCAGCCGAGTGGTTCTTGTGGGAGAACAACTCCATTTGGCTCACTAACTTCACACACCATCAGGCTTCCAAGCAGCTCTCAAGGAAACTCAGTTTTCACACTCTATGCTTAGTGCCCTTTGAGTGCCTAGGACTGAAATGAAGCTTGGTGAGCATCCCACACAAACGAATGCTCCACATGCGGGTTTCACATGCCACCAACTCCACATTCACAGGCAACTTCAGCGCCACAGCCGTTTTCAGATAGCCCTCAATGCAAAGGCTCTAGACGCAAATATTGGTGTGAGAGCTAATTCAATCAAGGAAACACTGCATGTTGGTGAAGGGCATATTGAAGAAGGATCAGCCGAGTGGTTCTTGTGGGAGAACAACTCCATTTGGCTCACTAACTTCACACACCATCAGGCTTCCAAGCAGCTCTCAAGGAAACTCAGTTTTCACACTCTATGCTTAGTGCCCTTTGAGTGCATTATCTAGGAATGAACCTGGTAGAGCATCCAACACAAACGAATGCTCCACATGCGTTTTTCACATGCCAACAACTCCACATTCACAGGCAACTTCAGCGCCACAGCCGTTTTCAGGTAGCCCTCAATGCAAAGGCTCTAGACGCAAATATTGGTGTGAGAGCTAATTCAATCAAGGAAACACTGCATGTTGGTGAAGGGCATATTGAAGAAGGATCAGCCGAGTGGTTCTTGTGGGAGAACAACTCCATTTGGCTCACTAACTTCACACACCATCAGGCTTCCAAGCAGCTCTCAAGGAAACTCAGTTTTCACACTCTATGCTTAGTGCCCTTTGAGTGCCTAGGACTGAAATGAAGCTTGGTAGAGCATCCCACACAAACGAATGCTCCACATGCGGGTTTCACATGCCACCAACTCCACATTCACAGGCAACTTCAGCACCACAGCCGTTTTCAGATAGCCCTCAATGCAAAGGCTCTAGACGCAAATACTGGTGTGAGAGCTAATTCAATCAAGGAAACACTGCATGTTGGTGAAGGGCATATTGAAGAAGGATCAGCCGAGTGGTTCTTGTGGGAGAACAACTCCATTTGGCTCACTAACTTCACACACCATCAGGCTTCCAAGCAGCTCTCAAGGAAACTCAGTTTTCACACTCTATGCTTAGTGCCCTTTGAGTGCATTATCTAGGAATGAACCTGGTAGAGCATCCCACACAAACGAATGCTCCACATGCGGGTTTCACATGCCACCAACTCCACATTCACAGGCAACTTCAGCACCACAGCCGTTTTCAGATAGCCCTCAATGCAAAGGCTCTAGACGCAAAGATTGGTGTGAGAGCTAATTCAATCAAGGAAACACTGCATGTTGGTGAAGGGCATATTGAAGAAGGATCAGCCAAGTAGTTCTTGTGGGAGAACAACTCCATTTGGCTCACTAACTTCACACACCATCAGGCTTCCAAGCAGCTCTCAAGGAAACTCAGTTTTCACACTCTATGCTTAGTGCCCTTTGAGTGCATTATCTAGGAATGAACCTGGTAGAGCATTCCACACAAACGAATGCTCCACATGCGGGTTTCACATGCCACCAACTCCACATTCACAGGCAACTTCAGCGCCACAGCCGTTTTCAGATAGCTCTGAATGCAAAGGCTCTAGACGCAAATATTGGTGTGAGAGCTAATTCAATCAAGGAAACACTGCATGTTGGTGAAGGGCATATTGAAGAAGGATCAGCCAAGTGGTTCTTGTGGGAGAACAACTCCATTTGGCTCACTAACTTCACACACCATCAGGCTTCCAAGCAGCTCTCAAGGAAACTCAGTTTTCACACTCTATGCTTAGTGCCCTTTGAGTGCCTAGGACTGAAATGAAGCTTGGTGAGCATCCCACACAAACGAATGCTCCACATGCGGGTTTCACATGCCACCAACTCCACATTCACAGGCAACTTCAGCGCCACAGCCGTTTTCAGATAGCCCTAAATGCAAAGGCTCTAGACGCAAATATTGGTGTGAGAGCTAATTCAATCAAGGAAACACTGCATGTTGGTGAAGGGCATATTGAAGAAGGATCAGCCGAGTGGTTCTTGTGGGAGAACAACTCCATTTGGCTCACTAACTTCACACACCATCAGGCTTCCAAGCAGCTCTCAAGGAAACTCAGTTTTCACACTCTATGCTTAGTGCCCTTTGAGTGCATTATCTAGGAATGAACCTGGTAGAGCATCCCACACAAACGAATGCTCCACATGCGGGTTTCACATGCCACCAACTCCACATTCACAGGCAACTTCAGCGCCACAGCCGTTTTCAGATAGCCCTCAATGCAAAGGCTCTAGACGCAAATACTGGTGTGAGAGCTAATTCAATCAAGGAAACACTGCATGTTGGTGAAGGGCATATTGAAGAAGGATCAGCCAAGTGGTTCTTGTGGGAGAACAACTCCATTTGGCTCACTAACTTCACACACCATCAGGCTTCCAAGCAGCTCTCAAGGAAACTCAGTTTTCACACTCCATGCTTAGTGCCCTTTGAGTGCCTAGGACTGAAATGAAGCTTGGTGAGCATCCCACACAAACGAATGCTCCACATGCGGGTTTCACATGCCACCAACTCCACGTTCTCAAGCAACTTAAGCGCCACAGCCATTTTCAGATAGCCCTCAATGCAAAGGCTCTAGACGCAAATACCGGTGTGAGAACTAATTCAATCAAGGTAACACTGCATGTTGGTGAAGGGCATATTGAAGAAGGATCAGCCGAGTGGTTCTTGTGGGAGAACAACTTCCATTTGGCTCACTAACTTCACACACCATCAGGCTTCCAAGCAGCTCTCAAGGAAACTCAGTTTTCACACTCTATGCTTAGTGCCCTTTGAGTGCATTATCTAGGAATGAACCTGGTAGAGCATCCCACACAAACGAATGCTCCACATGCGTTTTTCACATGCCAACAACTCCACATTCACAGGCAACTTCAGCGCCACAGCCGTTTTCAGATAGCCCTCAATGCAAAGGCTCTAGACGCAAATACTGGTGTGAGAGCTAATTCAATCAAGGAAACACTGCATGTTGGTGAAGGGCATATTAAAGAAGGATCAGCCGAGTGGTTCTTGTGGGAGAACAACTCCATTTGGCTCACTAACTTCACACACCATCAGGCTTCCAAGCAGCTCTCAAGGAAACTCAGTTTTCACACTCTATGCTTAGTGCCCTTTGAGTGCGTAGCACTGAAATGAAGCTTGGTAGAGCATCCCACACAAACGAATGCTCCACATGCGGGTTTCACATGCCACCAACTCCACATTCTCACAGGCAACTTCAGCACCACAGCCGTTTTCAGATAGCCCTCAATGCAAAGGCTCTAGACGCAAATATTGGTGTGAGAGCTAATTCAATCAAGGAAACACTGCATGTTGGTGAAGGGCATATTGAAGAAGGATCAGCCAAGTAGTTCTTGTGGGAGAACAACTCCATTTGGCTCACTAACTTCACACACCATCAGGCTTCCAAGCAGCTCTCAAGGAAACTCAGTTTTCACACTCTATGCTTAGTGCCCTTTGAGTGCATTATCTAGGAATGAACCTGGTAGAGCATCCCACACAAACGAATGCTCCACATGCGGGTTTCACATGCCAACCAACTCCACATTCACAGGCAACTTCAGCGCCACAGCCGTTTTCAGATAGCCCTCAATGCAAAGGCTCTAGACGCAAATACTGGTGTGAGAGCTAATTCAATCAAGGAAACACTGCATGTTGGTGAAGGGCATATTGAAGAAGGATCAGCCGAGTGGTTCTTGTGGGAGAACAACTCCATTTGGCTCACTAACTTCACACACCATCAGGCTTCCAAGCAGCTCTCAAGGAAACTCAGTTTTCACACTCTATGCTTAGTGCCCTTTGAGTGGCTAGGGACTAAAATGAAGCTTGGTGAGCATCCCACACAAACGAATGCTGCCCACATGCGGGTTTCACATGCCACCAACTCCACATTCACAGGCAACTTCAGCACCACAGCCGTTTTCAGATAGCCCTCAATGCAAAGGCTCTAGACGCAAAGATTGGTGTGAGAGCTAATTCAATCAAGGGAAACACTGCATGTTGGTGGAAGGGCATATTGAAGAAGGATCAGCCAAGTAGTTCTTGTGGGAGAACAACTCCATTTGGCTCACTAACTTCACACACCATCAGGCTTCCAAGCAGCTCTCTCACGGAAACTCAGTTTTCACACTCTATGCTTAGTGCCCTTTGAGTGCATTATCTAGGAATGAACCTGGTAGAGCATCCCACACAAACGAATGCTCCACATGCGGGTTTCACATGCCACCAACTCCACATTCACAGGCAACTTCAGCGCCACAGCCGTTTTCAGATAGCCCTCAATGCAAAGGCTCTAGACGCAAATACTGGTGTGAGAGCTAATTCAATCAAGGAAACACTGCATGTTGGTGAAGGGCATATTGAAGAAGGATCAGCCGAGTGGTTCTTGTGGGAGAACAACTCCATTTGGCTCACTAACTTCACACACCATCAGGCTTCCAAGCAGCTCTCAAGGAAACTCAGTTTTCACACTCTATGCTTAGTGCCCTTTGAGTGCCTAGGGACTGAAATGAAGCTTGGTGAGCATCCCACACAAACGAATGCTCCACATGCGGGTTTCACATGCCACCAACTCCACATTCACAGGCAACTTCAGCACCACAGCCGTTTTCAGATAGCCCTCAATGCAAAGGCTCTAGACGCAAATATTGGTGTGAGAGCTAATTCAATCAAGGAAACACTGCATGTTGGTGAAGGGCATATTGAAGAAGGATCAGCCAAGTGGTTCTTGTGGGAGAACAACTCCATCTGGCTCACTAACTTCACACACCATCAGGCTTCCAAGCAAGCTCTCAAGGAAACTCAGTTTTCACACTCTATGCTTAGTGCCCTTTGAGTGCATTATCTAGGAATGAGCCTGGTAGAGCATGCCACACAAACGAATGCTCCACATGCGGGTTTCACATGCCACCAACTCCACATTCTCAGGCGACTTCAGCGCCACAGCCGTTTTCAGATAGCCCTCAATGCAAAGGCTCTAGACGCAAATATTGGTGTGAGAGCTAATTCAATCAAGGAAACACTGCATGTTGGTGAAGGGCATATTGAAGAAGGATCAGCCAAGTGGTTCTTGTGGGAGAACAACTCCATTTGGCTCACTAACTTCACACACCACATCAGGCTTCCAAGCAGCTCTCAAGGAAACTCAGTTTTCACACTCTATGCTTAGTGCCCTTTGAGTGCATTATCTAGGAATTAACCTGGTAGAGCATCCCACACAAACGAATGCTCCACATGCCGGTTTCACATGCCACCAACTCCACATTCACAGGCAACTTCAGCGCCACAGCCGTTTTCAGATAGCCCTCAATGCAAAGGCTCTAGACGCAAATATTGGTGTGAGAGCTAATTCAATCAAGGAAACACTGCATGTTGGTGAAGGGCATATTGAAGAAGGATCAGCCGAGTGGTTCTTGTGGGAGAACAACTCCATTTGTCTCACTAACTTCACACACCATCAGGCTTCCAAGCAGCTCTCAAGGAAACTCAGTTTTCACACTCTATGCTTAGTGCCCTTTGAGTGCCTAGGACTGAAATGAAGCTTGGTGAGCATCCCACACAAACGAATGCTCCACATGCGGGTTTCACATGCCACCAACTCCACATTCTCAGGCGACTTCAGCGCCACAGCCGTTTTCAGATAGCCCTCAATGCAAAGGCTCTAGACGCAAATACTGGTGTGAGAGTTAATTCAATCAAGGAAACACTGCATGTTGGTGAAGGGCATATTGAAGAAGGATCAGCCGAGTGGTTCTTGTGGGAGAACAACTCCATTTGGCTCACTAACTTCACACACCATCAGGCTTCCAAGCAGCTCTCAAGGAAACTCAGTTTTCACACTTTATGCTTAGTGCCCTTTGAGTGCATTATCAAGGAATGAACCTGGTAGAGCATGCCACACAAACGAATGCTCCACATGCGGGTTTCAGCATGCCACCAACTCCACGTTCTCAGGCAACTTCAGCGCCACAGCCGTTTTCAGTTAGCCCTCAATGCAAAGGCTCTAGACGCAAATCCTGGTGTGAGAGCTAATTCAATCAAGGAAACACGGCATGTTGGTGAAGGGCATATTGAAGAAGGATCAGCCGAGTGGTTCTTGTGGGAGAACAACTCCATTTGGCTCACTAACTTCACACACCATCAGGCTTCCAAGCAGCTCTCAAGGAAACTCAGTTTTCACACTCCATGCTTAGTGCCCTTTGAGTGCCTAGGACTGAAATGAAGCTTGGGGAGCATCCCACACAAACGAATGCTCCACATGCGGGTTTCACAGGCCACCAAACTCCACGTTCTCAGGCAACTTCAGCGCCACAGCCGTTTTCAGATAGCCCTCAATGCAAAGGCTCCAGACGCAAATACTGGTGTGGAGAGCTAATTCAATCAAGGAAACACTGCATGTTGGTGAAGGGCATATTGAAGAAGGATCAGCCGAGTGGTTCTTGTGGGGGAACAACTCCATTTGGCTCACTAACTTCACACACCATCAGGCTTCCAAGCAGCTCTCAAGGAAACTCAGTTTTCACACTCTATGCTTAGTGCCCTTTGAGTGCCTAGGACTGAAATGAAGCTTGGTGAGCATCCCATTCAAACGAATGCTCCACATGCGGGTTTCACATGCCACCAACTCCACGTTCTCCGGCAACTTCAGCGCCACAGCCGTTTTCAGATAGCCCTCAATGCAAAGGCTCTAGACGCAAATATTGGTGTGAGAGCTAATTCAATCAAGGAAACACTGCATGTTGGTGAAGGGCATATTGAAGAAGGATCAGCCAAGTGGTTCTTGTGGGAGAACAACTCCATCTGGCTCACTAACTTCACACACCATCAGGCTTCCAAGCAGCTCTCAAGGAACTCAGTTTTCACACTCTATGCTTAGTGCCCTTTGAGTGCATTATCTAGGAATGAACCTGGTAGAGCTTCCCACACAAACGAATGCTCCCACAAGCGGCTTTCACATGCCACGAACTCTACATTCTCAGGCGACTTCAGCGCCACAGCCGTTTTCAGATAGCCCTCAATGCAAAGGCTCTAGACGCAAATACTGGTGTGAGAGCTAATTCAATCAAGGAAACACTGCATGTTGGTGAAGGGCATATTGAAGAAGGATCAGCCGAGTGGTTCTTGTGGGAGAACAACTCCATTTGTCTCACTAACTTCACACACCATCAGGCTTCCAAGCAGCTCTCAAGGAAACTCAGTTTTCACACACTCTATGCTTAGTGCCCTTTGAGTGCCTAGGACTGAAATGAAGCTTGGTGAGCATCCCATTCAAACGAATGCTCCACATGCGGGTTTCACATGCCACCAACTCCACGTTCTCAGGCAACTTCAGCGCCACAGTCGTTTTCAGATAGCCCTCAATGCAAAGGCTCTAGACGCAAATATTGGTGTGAGAGCTAATTCAATCAAGGAAACACTGCATGTTGGTGAAGGGCATATTGAAGAAGGATCAGCCAAGTGGTTCTTGTGGGAGAACAACTCCATCTGGCTCACTAACTTCACACACCATCAGGCTTCCAAGCAGCTCTCAAGGAAACTCAGTTTTCACACTCTATGCTTAGTGCCCTTTGAGTGCATTATCTAGGATGAGCCTGGTAGGAGCATGCCACACAAACGAATGCTCCACATGCGGGTTTCACATGCCACCAACTCCACATTCTCAGGCGAACTTCAGCGCCACACCCGTTTTCAGATAGCCCTCAATGCAAAGGCTCTAGACGCAAATACTGGTGTGAGAGTTAATTCAATCAAGGAAACACTGCATGTTGGTGAAGGGGCATATTGAAGAAGGATCAGCCGAGTGGTTCTTGTGGGAGAACAACTCCATTTTGTCTCACTAACTTCACACCACCATCAGGCTTCCAAGCAGCTCTCAAGGAAACTCAGTTTTCACACTCTATGCTTAGTGCCCTTTGAGTGCATTATCTAGGAATGAACCTGGTAGAGCATCCCACACAAACGAATGCTCCACATGCGGGTTTCACATGCCACCAACTCCACGTTCTCAGGCAACTTCAGCGCCACAGCCGTTTTCAGATAGCCCTCAATGCAAAGGCTCTAGACGCAAATACTGGTGCTGAGAGCTAATTCAATCAAGGAAACACTGCATGTTGGTGAAGGGCATATTGAAGAAGGATCAGCCAAGTGGTTCTTGTGGGAGAACAACTCCATTTGGCTCACTAACTTCACACACCATCAGGCTTCCAAGCAGCTCTCAAGGAAACTCAGTTTTCACACTCTATGCTTAGTGCCCTTTGAGTGCCTAGGACTGAAATGAAGCTTGGTGAGCATCCCATTCAAACGAATGCTCCACATGCGGGTTTCACATGCCACCAACTCACGTTCTCAGGCAACTTCAGCGCCACAGCCGTTTTTCAGATAGCCCTCAATGCAAAGGCTCTAGACGCAAATATTGGTGTGAGAGCTAATTCAATCAAGGAAACACTGCATGTTGGTGAAGGGGCATATTGAAGAAGGATCAGCCGAGTGGTTCTTGTGGGAGAACAACTCCATTTGGCTCACTAACTTCACACACCATCAGGCTTCCAAGCAGCTCTCAAGGAAACTCAGTTTTCCACACTCTATGCTTAGTGCCCTTTGAGTGCCTAGGACTGAAATGAAGCTTGGTGAGCATCCCACACAAACGAATGCTCCACATGCGGGTTTCACATGCCACCAACTCCACGTCGTTCTCAGGCAACTTCAGCGGCCACACCCGTTTTCAGATAGCCCTCAATGCAAAGGCTCTAGACGCAAATACTGGTGTGAGAGCTAATTCAATCAAGGAAAACACTGCATGTTGGTGAAGGGCATATTGAAGAAGGATCAGCCGAGTGGTTCTTGTGGGAGAACAACTCCATTTGGCTCACTAACTTCACACACCATCAGGCTTCCCAAGCAGCTCTCAAGGAAACTCAGTTTTCACACTCTATGCTTAGTGCCCTTTGAGTGCCTAGGACTGAAATGAAGCTTGGTGAGCATACCCATTCAAACGAATGCTCCACATGCGGGTTTCACATGCCACCAACTCCACGTTCTCAGGCAACTTCAGCGCCACAGTCGTTTTCAGATAGCCCTCAATGCAAAGGCTCTAGACGCAAATATTGGTGTGAGAGCTAATTCAATCAAGGAGAACACTGCATGTTGGTGAAGGGCATATTGAAGAAGGATCAGCCAAGTGGTTCTTGTGGGAGAACAACTCCATCTGGCTCACTAACTTCACACACCATCAGGCTTCCAAGCAGCTCTCAAGGAAACTCAGTTTTCACACTCTATGCTTAGTGCCCTTTGAGTGCATTATCTAGGAATGAGCCTGGTAGAGCATGCCACACAAACGAATGCTCCACATGCGGGTTTCACATGCCACCAACTCCACATTCTCAGGCGACTTCAGCGCCACACCCGTTTTCAGATAGCCCTCAATGCAAAGGGCTCTAGACGGCAATACTGGTGTGAGAGTTAATTCAATCAAGGAAACACTGCATGTTGGTGAAGGGCATATTGAAGAAGGATCAGCCGAGTGGTTCTTGTGGGAGAACAACTCCATTTGTCTCACTAACTTCACACACCATCAGGCTTCCAAGCAGCTCTCAAGGAAACTCAGTTTTCACACTCTATGCTTAGTGCCCTTTGAGTGCATTATCTAGGAATGAACCTGGTAGAGCATCCCACACAAACGAATGCTCCACATGCGGGTTTCACTGCCACCAACTCCACGTTCTCAGGCAACTTCAGCGCCACAGCCGTTTTCCAGATAGCCCTCAATGCAAAGGCTCTAGACGCAAATACTGGTGTGAGAGCTAATTCAATCAAGGAAACACTGCATGTTGGTGAAGGGCAATACTGAAGAAGGATCAGCCAAGTGGTTCTTGTGGGAGAACAACTCCATTTGGCTCACTAACTTCACACACCATCAGGCTTCCAAGCAGCTCTCAAGGAAACTCAGTTTCACACTCTATGCTTAGTGCCCTTTGAGTGCCTAGGGACTGAAATGAAGCTTGGTGAGCATCCCATTCAAACGAATGCTCCACATGCGGGTTTCACATGCCACCAACTCCACGTTCTCAGGCAACACTTCAGCGCCACAGCCGTTTTCAGATAGCCCTCAATGCAAAGGCTCTAGACGCAAATATTCGGTGTGACGAGCTAATTCAATCAAGGAAACACTGCATGTTGGTGAAGGGCATATTGAAGAAGGATCAGCCGAGTGGTTCTTGTGGGAGAACAACTCCATTTGGCTCACTAACTTCACACACCATCAGGCTTCCAAGCAGCTCTCAAGGAAACTCAGTTTTCACACTCTATGCTTAGTGCCCTTTGAGTGCCTAGGACCTGAAATGAAGCTTGGTGAGCATCCCACACAAACGAATGCTCCACATGCGGGTTTTCACATGCCACCAACTCCACGTTCTCAGGCAACTTCAGCGCCACACCCGTTTTCAGATAGCCCTCAATGCAAAGGCTCTAGACGCAAATACTGGTGTGAGAGCTAATTCAATCAAGGAAACACTGCATGTTGGTGAAGGGCATATTGAAGAAGGATCAGCCGAGTGGTTCTTGTGGGAGAACAACTCCATTTGGCTCACTAACTTCACACACCATCAGGCTTCCAAGCAGCTCTCAAGGAAACTCAGTTTTCACACTTTATGCTTAGTGCCCTTTGAGTGCATTATCTAGGAATGAACCTGGTAGAGCATCCCACACAAACGAATGCCTCCACATGCGGGGTTTTTCACATGCCACCAACTCCACATTCACAGGCACATTTTCAGCGCCACAGGCCGTTTTCAGATAGCCCTCAATGCAAAGGCTCTAGACGCAAATACTGGTGTGAGAGCTAATTCAATCAAGAGAAACACTGCATGTTGGTGAAGGGCATACTGAAGAAGGATCAGCCGAGTGGTTCTTGTGGGAGAACAACTCCATTTGGCTCACTAACTTCACACACCATCAGGCTTCCAAGCAGCTCTCAAGGAAACTCAGTTTTCACACTCTATGCTTAGTGCCCTTTGAGTGCCTAGGACTGAAATGAAATCTTGGTGAGCATCCCACACAAACGAATGCTCCACATGCGGGTTTCACATGCCACTAACTCCACATTCACAGGCAACTTCAGCACCACAGCCGTTTTCAGATAGCCCTGAATGCAAAGGCTCTAGACGCAAATATTGGTGTGAGAGCTAATTCAATCAAGGAAACACTGCATGTTGGTGAAGGGCATATTGAAGAAGGATCAGCCGAGTGGTTCTTGTGGGAGAACAACTCCATTTGGCTCACTAACTTCACACACCATCAGGCTTCCAAGCAGCTCTCAAGGAAACTCAGTTTTCACACTCTATGCTTAGTGCCCTTTGAGTGCATTATCTAGGAATGAGCCTGGTAGAGCATCCCACAAAAACGAATGCTCCACATGCGGGTTTCACATGCCACCAACTCCACGTTCTCAGGCAACTTCAGCG